>NC_134483.1:43411679-43531679 GCF_040206685.1 Ascaphus truei | reverse complement strand
TAACCGGATGGTGGTGATTATTATCACATATGCTTAATTTTATTGTACTTTTGTAAGTGCGTTTTTTACCCCCCTCCCCCCCTTCCCCTCATTAAATCTATAATTTTACGCTATGGGCGTGCGCTCTCTCCTCTTTTTTTCCTTTTAGATACCTTGTGGACGTGGTTTGTTCACATTGAGAGCTGCCGGAGACCCTGCATACCAGCACCCATCTATTTTTATAGGGACTATTTGAGGACTGGTTTTTCTCTTTTTTTTTTTTTGCTTTTTTCTTTATATGTTGTTTTATATTTGGTATGGGCCCACTATATGATCTTTAGGTTTTTGTATAAAATTGCTTATGTTATCTAGGGATACACCCACAATAGTTCACATTTGATTTAGATTTATTTGAGCAATTACATCCACACTGGTTCACTTCAATCAGAGGCGCAGCTTTTTTCTTCTTCTTCTTCTTCTTTTTTTATATATATATATATGTAGCGGTCATGTAAAATGCCTACAGTCATCTCTCCTGCTGGCAGTAAAGCCTGGTAAGTGTGGGCATGCCAGCAGTAATCATGGAGGTTTTCCCTCACACCCTGGTGGGGTGCTCTGTGTATGGCTGGGACTGGTCACATGCTCTGACTCGATGGTTAGTGATGTCAGAGATGTGTCAGCCTCAGAAGCTTACATAAGGCACAGCACTGTGTTCTAAAGTTGGTTGCTAGTTGTTCTGCTGAGAAAGGAGTTCCAGCTCTTATCAGAGCTGAGGAAGGAGTTCAAGTTCTATCAGAGTGTCAGTTATGTTATAGTAACTCCATGGGAGGCTGTGTCCAGGGACCTGGCACAGGACAGTGATTCCTGCGGGAATAGTGAATCCCTGATCTAGGTGATATACCTATCAAAAGGGAGCACTGGCGAGATGAGCGGCTGAAGATACTCCTTGTGGAGGGCAGTTGCCCTGCCGTGTCAATAAAGATGAGTTCAGCCAGAAACCCTCTCGTGTATCTATCTGGAATGAGTGTACAGAGAGGAGCACCACGGAGGAGTTCCTCGCCAGGATCATCCCCTTGCGGACGCAGGGACCCTGGTGAGGTGGAGGCGCTGCACTGGAACTAGGTGAGACTCAGCACACTACCTCAGCTGCCTGTCTGACGGGTTCTCCCCACACACCATCATGCGTGAGACTCAGGAGTCCTGTAGCCAGCAGGTGCACCATCAGGCATATTCACACTGTAATGGGGTCCGGTTAGACCACAGGGGCCAATGTGAGATTGGGTGGGTCAGGCCGGGCCAGAAATACCGTTACATATATATATATGTATATATGTATGTATATATATATGTCAAAAGGACATATACTTTACCACAGCGGTGCGCAAACTGGTGGGCGCGACCCCCAGGGGGGTGCGAGACTGCCCGCGGGGGGGGGGGCAGAGTTTACAGAGGCCCCGCGCGCTTACCGAAGGTACTTAAATTAAGTGCCGGGGAGCTGCAGGGCCTCTGTAAGCCTTTACTTACCTTGGTACACATAATATACATTTTGCAATTACATTATATGCACAAACATCTTCTTAGGACAGTGCACACGTCTTTATAGTAACTTACTTACACAAACCTGTGTATTGGACTCCTCAGTGAGAAAACAGAAAGAAGGTAGAACTCCCCAGTGAATACAAAATATGCCATCAGGTTGTTACAAGTTGGGACTCGTCCCACGGATGCCACACATTACAGAATTTAGCAAAGTTTCATTTAGTAGGCTTAAAGGGAAGGGCATCTTCCCGTTTCCAATATTTTGCAATTACACACCTAGTGGCGGACAGACTATGAGAGATTAGGATTTGGGATGGATTGGGGATTCCCTGAATCTTTTTATGAATGAGCGCAATAAACGGGTCCCTTCGTATCTCAAATCCAGGTAGAAATTTAATTGTGTCAAAAGTTCGAGACCACTTGGTGGTGATTTTGGGACACAAACACCAAATGTGAGACGGCCCCATCTCCCAATAACACCATCAGCATCTATTGGAAGAATTTGGGGACATTTTGTGGTCTTGTAGGAACCATATACCAACGGAAAAAGATTTTGTACCCATTTATCTTTTATGTTTGTACAAATTGAGCTCCTAGATGTATTGGTAGATATCGTTTCCCATTCCTCAAATCATAGTCATACCCAAATCCGTCTCCCAGATCAACATATATGGAAGTTTAGTGTCAAGATACATGTCTTGGAAAAGGTTATACTGTGACGGTAAGGGGGTAACCAGCCTATACAATAAAGGTTAAGCCCATCTGGTTACCCCTAAGAACCATGGGTCCCTGGCAGCTACCTAGCACCACTTTTCATGTTCCCTTTGTCCCAGACTAATGAAACTTTGTGTGTGTAAATTTTAGGTGGGATATTTGGGTAGAAATGCAATTGTTTTGTTTGCAAGAGTTCGGGGGCCAAAGTTACCGGTAGTCACCTAATTCTCCCCAGCGGGCCTTTTGAGCCTGCCAGACCTGGCGGAGCTTGAGCAGTGGGTGGCAATGTGTTTGCCGGGGGAGATACAGCTCGTAGGCGCATCTCCCATTGGCTAATTCGTATTTCCCGCCCACCTGTCTTTTCGACCCGGCTTGGCATGCCTCCAACTCTGATGTCAGCAAAGGATGAGACCCTATTCCTATTGGCTGGTGTGAGGGAATTCCCACGCTCTGATTGGTCGCTCCTCCTACCTCCATGCTTAGGGTAGCTCAGCGGAGTGTATGTAAGGAGATGCCTCAGTCAGAGAACCAGACCATCTAGTGACTTGTGTCGATGAAGCTAGGGCGGGATTTTCAAAGTTGTTCTGTCACGAAGAGCAGAGCAACCAGTTTCGTTTTGAAGCTAGGAAAGTCTGCCCTGCAGAGACTAAGGCTGCACTTATAGTGACGGCGATAGCGACACGACGGCGACGCTGTTGTCACGCTGCGGTCCCAAGAAAAAATCTAATTGAAGTGACTTCCAGCGATCACGACTAATCCGTTACGCCGTCGTGTCGCTCCTGCTATAAGCGCATGCGACGGCTTCAATGCATTTGTTTTGAAGCGACGTCGCGTCGCTGTCGCCAGCACTATAAGCGCAGCCTAAGTCAAATGCGAAGTCCCAAGTTCTGAAAATGGAACGTAGCGGTCGCGGCTAGGATCTTAAGTCAAAAAGAGGAAGGGGGAGATGTTGGAGCACTGCAGTAAAAAATACCAGGCTGGCGGCGGCGTGCAACAAAAAAACTTTAATGCGGCATAAAAGCCCTGATTAAAATGACAGAACAATTCTCTGACGCGTTTCGTCTGAGCGACTTTTTCAAAGAGTGCTATACTACAGCCATAGATGTACCTTAAATACCCATATGCTCCCGCGCGCGAGTGTTTGAAATTACACGCCCACTATAATGTGATCTTGACCAATTAGTGATTATGCAAATTTGGAGGGAGCGGCTCACAAGGCCTAATACAGAAGGGTTTAACCCCTCTATTGCCGAATGCAGCAAGTGATATAATATCTCAATAAGTGTCAGGTAAATGGGTATTTATACCAGGAACCATCTTCTGGCTGTTAAAGCAAACTGGTATATGGGAGACATTACATTTCAATACAAACCAACAAACTTTACAGAAAATAAACAAATAAGTGATAAACATAGATTACATAAGTGATACATAGAGTTATAACACCAAACAGACATAAATAGCTACCTTATCATATTAAACTATATAGACCTCTAAACATCTATTTAAAAAAATTAATTAATTAAATATATTCATATCACCTTGTGCAACTAAGTTAAAAAAAAAAACTTAAAAAACATGTGAAAAGCATGTTATAAATCAAATGTCAATTAAAACAGGAGAAGCTTATTTAGGGACATTGAAATAGAATCATATAGCATGATTCTAGCAGCAGATACAGTATAGGTACTGCAATTCTAAGGTACCCGTAAGAATAAATTTATATTAAATATAAGGATGATGCTGACCACAATAGTTTAGAATATTACATTATAAAAATATTTTGAGTATTTTAAGTATTGAAAATATTTAATACCATACAGTTTTCCATCTGATAATGCCAAAATATAACCCAAATAATTGCGGCTTTTGTACAAGGATAGTAATAAACTGATTTAAACAATATAAGGGTGATGCTGACCACAATAGTTTAGAATATTACATTATAAAAATATTTTGAGTATTTTAAGTATTGAAAATATTTAATACCATACAGTTTTCCATCTGATAATGCCAAAATATAACCCAAATAATTGCAGCTTTTGTACAAGGATAGTAATAAACAGTAAACCGAATAGACACAGCAGGATCAGTGCTTTCATACAATTTAGCAGACATCTAACTAAAGGGTATATGATATACAGTTTACAAAAAATGGGACAGCTCCCAATCCACATTCAGACCTTGTGGGTGGAGGCTGTCCATGCAAAAGATCCATGACATTTCTTTCTGATTTAATGTTTTAAGTCTATTGCCACCTCTTGTCGGGTTGGGAACATGTTCCAAACCCAAGAAGGAAAAGCCTTTTAGGCCCCCATATGGGCAAGAGGAGAAATGTCGAGGGACCATGTATTAGGCCTTGTGAGCCGCTCCCTCCAAATTTGCATAATCACTAATTGGTCAAGATCACATTATAGTGGGCGTGTAATTTCAAACACTCGCGCGCGGGAGCATATGGGTATTTAAGGTACATCTATGGCTGTAGTATAGCACTCTTTGAAAAAGTCGCTCAGACGAAACGCGTCAGAGAATTGTTCTGTCATTTTAATTCAGGGCTTTTATGCCGCATTAAAGTTTTTTTGTTGCACGCCGCCGCCAGCCTGGTATTTTTTACTGCAGTGCTCCAACATCTCCCCCCTCCTCTTCACTTACCTGGTCTTCCATTGCTGGGACGGATGCACGCCAAAGAGAACAGTGGTGAGGTTTCTTTCTCCCCCGAACGAACAGCTCAACAGGCACAGGCTGAGACAGCCCTGTGAGTCTCTGCACTCCCTGCTCAAGGACCCGCTGGAAACACGTGACCCGCCAGAGAAGGAACCGCCGGATGGGACAAGCACTCCGGTCAGGTTAGAGGTCTCTCTTTCCCTACAGCGGTTTACTCTATGTGCCTGAGCTTTACATTATATATGTCTGTCTATACGAATTGATGCACTTAATGGGGGAACCTTCACACTGTTCATGAATCATTAATAACCACTGATCCCTTGAAGACTGTGATAACGGTCTTCAGCAAACATCAATTTGAAGCACCCTTTTAGGGTTTACTCCCTTACCAACCTAAGTCAAAAAGAGGACTAGGAAGCCCGGGTGTATATCCCGGTCAGGGTAAGCCTACCGAAGCAGGCACCTTGCACCTATTTAAGCCTAGATTTCACCCCCAGTAAGTGTGATTTTGTCTCTTTTTGTGTATTCATTGTGTTGTACGCGGGTTTATCCAAATAAATGGCATTTTGTTCTACTACCTTGTTTTGCCTTGTGAATGATCCCGGTACAAATATAAATAGTGTTAAAGTCCTGGTCTCCCGTGACATATACACTTTGGAAATTTGGCCTTTTATACAAGAGGAGCCCAGGCAGTTGTTCAAACCTAGTAAGATGACTTAATTTCCCTCCTGGAATGTTTTAAGTTTTAACGTTTCATACAGCTGCGGCCGCTTTTATCCTAATGCGGCCTTAGCGGCACAACTCTGATAACCGCTGGCAGATGCAGTATATTTATTTTTTTACGGAATATGTTCCGGTATTTTAGCGCTCGTAATATTAGCATATTATTAGCGCTGTCTGCAATACTGCAATACTGTCTAAAAACTCAGGTGGGCGTTCGCGAGCTGTTGTCTTCAAAGTCTAATACTGTAGCAGTTCAACCTACGTCAGTACACAGTCTGCGTGTGCGCGCACAGTAATTGTAAATTTGCATATTTATACATGCATGTACAGTGCTGTATGTCTCATTTGAACATTGTTGAAACGCATAGGCGTGTACTGTAACAGTATCACATTTCGGCATATACAGTGCTCTCCCCTCGCTCACCCCCGCACACACACAGCTTAATTCACTGCACTGCAGTATTTCAACTTCTTATCTTATCTACAGTACACCTCTCCCACACCATTCCTTTGAATGGGTGTCTTTCTGGTTTCAAATCACATTCCTGTCATCACATTCCTGCGTGTGTAACGTACAGTCCAGTGCAGTGCAGAGCCTGGTTTGATTTATTCTGTGTTGATTATTAATGCTCATTGGGGAAAAAAAGGTCAAGAGTGAGTGACCTTTTTCTCGTCATTTTTATTTTCTCAACATGAACATGTGCCTGCCTCAACCATCTTGATATTCCGATATTCAATCTGTGCTGTAGCTTTTGACTGCGACACTGTGCGTTTTACTGCACATGATTGATTTGTGTGGTTTTTATGTATTTGGGGGTGTGGGGATCAAATTATTATGATGACCTGCCTTTTGAAAATATGTCATGTCTTTGAACTACAGTACAGCTAATCCTTCATGCAGCTATACCCCCCTCCCCTCCGCAGACACATGCAAGGCTCGCTTAAGGATTGCAACCTCTTATCGACACCTCTCCAAAACCATTCATTTTCAAAAACTTGTCTTTGTGCTTTTCAACCTCTCTCAGACCATTCATTAATTTTCTTATTGTTGGCTTTCCCTTATGTTAATCTGATTATGTAAGCAATTACTAAAAAGGTAACCAATTATTAAAACTGTATGTCTTCTTGAAGAATCCCCCCCACACACATTCACAGTGAATTTAAAGTTCAAATAAAACCTAAATGTAATTAAATATGTATTTTATTTTATCAGGAAAGAAAAATACAAATAATCATTGAGAGAGGGGGGTTTGTGTGAAGCATTACTGTAGATACACTATTGAAGTATGCAGAAGAGAAATAACAAAATAGTACAGCACTGTTGAAAATTGAGGGCCGGTGGATAATCATGAATAATGCACATTGATAATAATAAAAACAGTAATACAAATTTTCTGTCTTTATCTTCTTCCTCATTCTGTGTAGTTCATTGAGAGAGGGGAGGTTTTGTGTAAATCATGACTGCAGTTTAGATACACTTAACTGTACACACAGTTCACAAAATTTACACATGATACCCCCCCTCCCCCTGTCCATCCTTTTTTCTCTGAAAAGACAAGAAAATAAAAAATTAGTGCAGTTATGTGCATACTGTATTATGGCATTGTGTACTGTATTGGACTACAGTATGCAGATAGTACTGTCAAACTAGTCTATATTGGAACTACTGTATACTGTAACTACTGTTAAATACTTTGTAACCAGATGGCTAGTGCTGCTCTCTCAGGAAAGAAAAAATGTGTGCAGTTAGGTGCATATTATGGCATTGTGTACTGTATAGCTACTCCATATTGGACTACAGTATGCAGATAGTACTGTCAAACTAGTCTATACTGGAACTACTGTATACTGTAACTACTGTTAAATACTTTGTAACCAGATGACTAGTGCTGCTCTCTCAGGAAAGAACAAATCTGTGCCATACTTACCTGTATCATACTGTACTTGGTGTGACTGTACAGTACTATACCATACTACCTTCCTGATGCTTGCCCATTACGCTCGATCACAATGGGCAACACAGTCGCAATATGGTCAATATATTTATTGCATTGTTCCACGTGAGTACATCGTTCCAAAAACTCATTATGCCTTTGCCAACTCATCTTTTTTGGAGGGTTTCACGACTTTTCGGATATGATCCTTCAGCTGATGCCAGACCATTTCGATAGGATTGAAGTCTGGCGATGTGTCATTGGAGGGGGGAAAAAGGACAATTAGTTAAAGAGATACACAGTAAAAACAGTGGGAAAAAATGAGACACGGTTACCGCACTTAATCCGCTGGCGTCTTCACCCAGTTGATACCGCGCTCAAGAATATGCGCTGTTGACGCGGTGTGCTTCGGATCGTTGTCCTGGTAGAAACCGTGACCATCTGGGAACTCATGTGTGATGTATTCCACAATCTCAGGCACAATTTGCTCTTGGAAAAAAGGTTTATTCATGATTCCTATAACAAGAAAAGAAAAGTGCTCAAAAAACTGCACACTAGTACAGTACAGTGCATAAGGCAAAAGCGTGTGACATACAATTTAATGTACCTTCAAAGATGACAATGCATCCTGGTCCACGCCTAGAGATGGCACCATCTGTGGGTGTTTTGGACGTGGCTTCATAGATATGCGACCTTTTTTGTGGAATGCAAAAGTGGCAAATCTCTCCAGCGATACAGTAGACTCGTCAGTGAAGATGCAATCCTGAAAAGTTTCTCCACTGTTGATCCATGCCTGGGCCTGTACCACTCTCTTGATCTTATTAAAGTCCCTTATCATAGGGTACGCTCTGTAATGACAAGGAATAATTTTATAGGTACAGTACAGTTTCTTAAACAACACTTTAACCTCCTGTACTGTCCAATACTAACCTTGCACGTCCATATTTCCATCCAATTCTGCG
The DNA here is from genome assembly GCF_040206685.1 of Ascaphus truei. NCBI lineage: Eukaryota > Metazoa > Chordata > Amphibia > Anura > Ascaphidae > Ascaphus > Ascaphus truei. Next base: position 43,523,164 of record NC_134483.1, on the reverse strand, counting down.
TCTCATCTTCTTTATGCTGGTCTCGGATACAGTGAGATTGTGATTTTGCAGCAGAGTGTATTTGACACTTAAGGCACTCTTCTCATCATTCTCTTCACTTATTTTGTCGACCAGAAGAGATGTCTCCCTACAGTGTAAAGAAAAACAACAATCCTGTAAGTTACAGTGCAGTAGGCCACAAGTACAGCACATCATTTACAGTATTGTATTGTATGTCTTTACAAGTAAACAATAATAGATAGATATACTGTATTATATAGTAATATAAATAAACAGAAATAACTATAATATTAGATAGATCTATACTATATAGTAATATTAATATGCAGCAATATAAACAATAATAGATAGACATACTGTATCATATAGTAATATAAATAAACAGAAATAACTATAATATTAGATAGATCTATACTATATAGTTATATTAATATGCAGCATTATAAACAATAATAGATAGATATACTGTATTATATAGTTATATAAATATACAGAAATAACCATAATATTAGATAGATCTATACTATATAGTAATATTAATATGCAGCAATACTGTATAAACAATCATAGATAGATATACTGTATTATATAGTTATATAAATATACTTACGCGTTAGTTACCGTTGGTGTCCTCGTTCACTGTTTGGTCTTACCGTGTGCATGATAGCACACGGTGGCTGTTGGTACAACGAGGCCAGAAGTAGCTAACCAGCGTTGGATATCTGCAATTCGTTGTCCGCTCGTGTACATCTCCTTAATTCTCATGCTGAGATCCTTTGAAATCTTTTTAACAGGCATTGCTGCAAGTAGAAAGAAATACAAGCACAAGAAGGTTTAGTCGATGTGTATTCAATGTGCAGAGAATCCACAAAATGGATGGTGTATTTATACGTTAATGACTCACATTAGAGTACGCCAACTTGTAACACCTGTACCTCGTCGCCATGCATAAAAGGTTACACACTTTGCATAGCCCACCACTCGATGATCTGTATCTGAACTTTCCCTTGTCCAGATACTACATTGTGCCATCTGCTTCCATGGATCAACCCCGATTCTACGGACGCAGTAAGCCACTCGCCTCTGCCGTGCCTGTCATGCAGAAAAAGCGAAAGGCGGCAGCCGTTTCCAACCCAAGGCCAAAGCGAAAGGCTAAGGCTAATAAAGAAAACCTTCTGCTGACCCCAAAGGCTAAGAGTTTTAATACACGTAAGCCTTATTATGTCAAGAAGAAATTTGGTGATGTACACTCAAAGCAAAACAAATGGCAGCCAACCCATAGAACCCGCAGGCCACTTCCTCGATTACGCTTCGACGACTCTGCCGCTGCTCTCCCGGAAATCCACAGCCCATCTTCTCCACTACTCATCCACGACGCTGCCGCTGCTCTCCCGGAAATCCACGGGTCACTTTCTCCATTACGCTTAGACGACTCTGCCGCTTCTCGCCCAGAAATCCACAGGTCACTTTCTCCATCCCTCTTCGACGACGCTGCCGCTTCTCTTCAGGGAACCCCCATCTCATCCTCTGTTGTACCCATCCACCCAGATGTCCACAGCCCCCCATGCACAAGATCCAGCTCGTTAGACCGCATGCTGAATGGGTTAAGTCGATATCCCCGGGAACTCTACTATGCTGGTATAGATAGATCTTCTTTTAGAGACCATGCTAAATATGGATCAACGGATGGAGAAGATGGATCAACAGATGGAGAATATTTATCAACGGATGGAGAAGATGGATCAACGGATGGAGAAGATGGATCAACGGATGGAGAAGATAGAGACTGACATAGTGGGGATACATAATTTGCTCGGAGTTCATGCCCCTGTATCTCAGACACCGGAGCAGGAGGGTGGCATGGATGGGATGAATGGGACCTTCGACCGCCTTCCATCACCAAGCACACCCCCTCCACCAGAAGAATATGTGTACATGTATGCCGTTGATGAGGATGACATGACAACCCCGTCAAGACCACGCCAGGAGACAACACGGCGACCAAGACAGGAGGAAAGCATCCTCCCAGACAACCTACCCTCGCCCGCCGCCACAAGCACACCCGCTCCCAGAAGAACACCCGCTCCCAGAATCCAACCCACATACGCTTGCATCGATACGGTGCCCGACATCATCCTGCGCGAGCTGCCACCAGCACTCAGGGAGAAATATAGGGTGATGAGTGCTGGTTGACCCCAGAAGTATGCCATGTTAATTTTCAAGCACCACGTGTCCTACTTGGTGTACTGCGGGTGGGCCAACAATGTAAACTACAAAGGAAATCGTGAAAAAAGGGCACTTCCTGAAAATTTAAGAAGGACTATTGTGGAGGAATTGCGGCGCTATTTTTCAATGACAGATCCTGTAATGAAAATTGTGAGAGATGCCATTAATGGCATTTTGCGTCATACAAGGCATCGGCCCTGGAAGGACAATCTGGTGGGGATCGAATTTGCGTGACTGTTCAAATGTTGTTTATTTTTTTACTTGTTTTAACTTGTATTAATAAAGAAATGTTTCTACTAACACCATACTTTTGTGCTGTAAATGTTTTGACTTTCTGTACTTTAATAAAGGAGATGTTGCGTGTTTTAAATTTTATTAATAAAGAAATGTTTTTACTTACACAAGACCTGCACAACTCCAGTCCTCGAGGGCCGCAAACAGGCACGGTTTTCAGGATTGAAAACCGAGCCTGTTTGCGGCCCTCGAGGACTGGAGTTTTGCAGGCCAGACTTATTGTACTGTACACCATCCTACTGTAAATGTTTTGCCTTTCTGTACATAAATGTTTTTACTAGCAGTACACCATACACCTGTAAATGTTTTGACTTTCTGTACATAAATGTTTTTACTAGCAGTACACCATACACCTGTAAATGTTTTGAATTGCTGCAATAATAATAATAGCATGTTCTTGTATAGCGCTGTTAGTTTTACGCAGCGCTTTACAGTGACATTTTGCAGGCAAAGGTCCCTGCCCCATGGAGCTTACAATTTATTTGTTGGCCTGAGGCACAGGGAGATAAAGTGACTTGCCCAAGGTCACAAGGAGCCGACACCAGGAATTGAACCAGGCTCCCCTGCTTCAAACTCTCAGTGCCAGTCAGTGTCTTTTGCTCACTGAGCCGCTCCCTCTCCCTGTACACTTTAAATGTTTTTAAATTGTATTTGTAAATAAATGTTTTTACTTACTCCACCAATAAAAGAAAATGTTGATTTGTTTTAAATTGTTCCATTGTCTCCTTTTATACTGCAACAAAATACAGTGTTTCTAGAACATACTGTACAGTACTGAACTGTATACTGTAGACTTGCTCAGTACATCACAAGAGTATTAAAACAATACATGCTGTATGGTATAGAATACACATATGTACTGGAATACATGTAGAATAAATGCATACTTTTTATTTTTCGGGTTTATTATACAGTATATATATATATATATATATATATATATATATATATATATATATATATATATATATATATATATATATACTGTATAATATATATATATATATATGAACAGAAAAAGAGAGAGAGCGCACGCCCCATAGCATAATACTGCGTAATTTATTATAAAAATGGGGAAGGGATGGAAGGGGGGGGGGGGGGGAATCGCACTCACAGGATAAAAAATATTAAAATGCAGTTTGTGAATAAATTCACCACCATCCGGTACTGCTGGGCAAGGTCCCTTCACGGTAGCTGTTCCTGATCACCTCCAGATCACCTCCAACCGGATAAGGATGCCTTTGTACCGACTGTGTGCTGATCGAATTCAGCTCTCCACTCCGAATGGCCGCTATTATCTTCCCGCGCTTCGTGTGGCCTCATGCGCGTGCGCAGCGTCTTCGTGACGTAATCGCGCTTCCTCAGTCTCCCTGACGCGTTTCGTCACCAATCGGCGACTTTCTCAAAGGGCTGATCAGCGCGGGAAGATAATAGCGGCCATTCGGAGTGGAGAGCTGAATTCGATCAGCACACAGTCGGTACAAAGGCATCCTTATCCGGTTGGAGGTGATCTGGAGGTGATCAGGAACAGCTACCGTGAAGGGACCTTGCCCAGCAGTACCGGATGGTGGTGAATTTATTCACAAACTGCATTTTAATATTTTTTATCCTGTGAGTGCGATTCCCCCCCCCCCCCCTTCCATCCCTTCCCCATTTTTATAATAAATTACGCAGTATTATGCTATGGGGCGTGCGCTCTCTCTCTTTTTCTGTTCATAGATATCCGTGGAGGTGGTTTATCCCTTGTGAGAGCAGCAGAAGACCCTGTGCATATATCTTATATCTCCCATTATGGACTGACTATTGAAGGACTGGTTGGATTTTTATTACAATTTTACACTTATTTTGCTTCATATTTTCACTTTTCACCTTTTTTAGCACTTTTTGCACATTTTTTTCATATTTGTATTTTTCTATTCCATGTTTTATTCACATTGATGTATTATTCTATGATGTTGTTTTGAGTATATTTGTATATTTAGTTTAGTATTCAAACAGGTGCACCCATATATACATCTTTATTTTTAAACACATTTAGGAATCTTACACACTTTTTATTTACACGATATTAGCACTACAGTTTATTACACAGAGTAATAGAATATTATTTTGGCGCCACAATTTTTTGTTTTTTTTTATATATATATATATATATATATATATATATATAAAAGTATTGTATACGGTCTGAAAACAACAGCATACTGTTTCAGGTTTTCTATGAAGCTCTCAGTTACAGTATTCTATCCTAATCAATAACAACGGCCACTAAACTGTAGACTCCGGTACATGGTTTTTTAAATCCGATTCAGCAATGTGCAGGCATTGTTACACAAAGCGATATTATCCATCGAAATCCCTCCATTTGCCGTTTTCCGCATGAGATGACAAAGTTTTCTTTTCTGAGAAAAAACAAAAGTACAAGTTTTACTGTAATGGTCAGTCAGTCCCCTAAAGAAGTTCCCACAGTTAGTCCCACCAATAATTTTCTCGGGGGGCGTCTCCTGTTCATATGCGCATGCGCCTACTGTCGATGTGATGACACGCATATGCGTTTCAAGAAGGTTCCAATGCGCATGCGCCTAGCTTTCCACCAATTGTTCAGTATCTACTGTAGAAGCTGCTCAGCCAATGATATTGCTTACAGGAAAATCGCTTGACTGTGCATTGATATTGATATTTCAAAAACAGAATAAAATACGGCAACATTACTCACCATAGACTTTGCCAATCAGCTGGCGCCGAGCCACTGCCAGTCCCGTATTCTTGATTATACACGTAGTTGACAGGTGACAGCGGGACTACTACACCTGTAGTCAGCTGATGAGGGTGGAAATCGCTTTGGTACATGCAAGCTTGCTGGAATCTGTACGCGAAATCCGTCTCAGGCTGCAGGTATCCGGGCGGGGACAGACAGCAAGGGTTGCCGGTCACCAGGTTTTCACTGACGGTCCGACCATTATTGGAAGCCGGTGCTGACGCTGGCGCATTGCTTGCCTGCGACTGATGTTTCTTAGTTGGTTTTAACATGACCTTTCGCCTTTTGAAGTCTCCATGATCAAAGATACGGGAAAAATCTGGTGCTACACACCAATACCCTCCTTTAACACCGTGTGCGGGATCAATACGAAAAAAACACGGATCGATACATAACTTTTTACTTATTGCACACATGAGCATCTGGTGAAAATTTGTAAAAGTCATAGTTTTCGATAAAATACTGATAAATTTGACCAACTGTTGCCATCTTATCATCTGTTGCATTAATCGCGGCCCATATTAAATAAGTGTACGTTTTGTCGGGTTTTTGGAACATGGACTGCAGTGGTGCACTCATCTCGGAACTCTCAGGACAATAGAACACCAGACACTACGTATTTAGTTTTTAATATGAAAAGCCTAAATTGATACATTATTGTAACTTCTTCAGTACCAAGGTCAATTTACAATGGACCACTGTGGTATTTTTTCAAACACCTGCAAGTCGACACATTACTGAAGCGCATGCGCATTACAATTCATGAATATCTGCCATCTGGCGGATACGCGAAGAATTGCAACCAATTAAATCCGAACCATTATCAATAAACACATCAACCGCGGATGACGCCGGCATGAATGCAACATGAATGCGGCATGAACGCGGTGAAGTGCGTGGCATTCGGAAAAAATCCCCGAAAAAAATCGGAGATGACGGAGAATAAAAGGGGCCGCGGCTGTAGTTGTAAAGTTTACAAAACAAAAACCTGACATATTTTTGGGGGCACTTTTCTTAAAAGGTTTAATCATATTTACACGTTGTGCAAAATAAAAAATAATTATATCTACGTACATGAAGCATTCTAGGCCATTAGGGTAGCATACAGTCAAAACACTACACATACATTTTATTCCCTTTACCCAAGTAACAAGTAATACTTTCATACATGTCATACTTCGCATGGAGAATGAGTCAGGAGGCTGAAACAGTTCCAGGAGGCAAGTCACAGTCACAAATAGGACGTCTGCATCAATACATAAATGAACAATATTCATTCTCCAACACACAAATCACAACTCGCTGCATTCCTCCCTCCCCTTTCTTTCTTTATACCCCTCTCTGTCTCTCCCTCTTCCTTTTCTCTCCCTCTTCCTTACATCTTCCTTCTCCCATCGCTGTTTCTTCTCACATCTCTTCCTTGTCCATTTTCTCTCTGCAGGCTTTTCTTAGACAGATTTTCATAATATTACATTTTTTACGGCTACATATGTCTGTATGGTGTATAGGCCATAGCTCGTGGGTGTTAGTGGTGTTTGAGTGATCTTGCCCTAAATGGAAGCTCCAGGTCTATTTAACTGTCCAAACAGCATAAGCCATGTAACAATTTAATACGTTTTCTTTATGTAATGCAGATCTCAGCACATTTACAGTCAATTGTCTGCCAACATTAACTCACGTTGTCCTACTTTTGATTGACCAGGTGCCTCAACAGAAGCTTCACGACATGAGTCCTCCTTATTGGCCTCACCACATACTCAACAGGGGGTCATACAGTATGGAGGAAGATGTGTAAGGGGAGCAGGCACCAATCCTCAAACATAATCTGCAACCTGGAGTATAGCAAACGTCAAAAAACAGGTATGCACCGATTGTGACCAATAAGCTATTTTTACTTTGGTTGTGGGGTAAAGGACTTTAGCCAGTTGTACTATTAAACAAATGTTTTTCGATTGACAAATATGAACATTTGTGTTCCATGTTGGCACAGACATGCAGGGTTCAGTTTATTAAGTGAGTGATGGGTGGGGATATCAATAGGCAGCTAATAAGGATATGTGGCTTTTAATGAGTCCACTGTTGATTTATACCACATTATTATGGTGCATAGAAGTAGTGGCGCATGGAAGGAGCGGCGCATGGAAGGAGTGGCGCATGGAAGGAGTGGCGCATGGAAGGAGTGGCGCATGGAAGGAGCGGCACATGGAAGGAGCGGCGCATGGAAGGAGCGGCACATGAAAGGAGCGGTGCATGGAAGGAGCGGCGCATGGAAGGAGCGGTGCATGGAAGGAGCGGCGCATGGAAGGAGCGGCGCATGGAAGGAGCGGCACATGACCGGAGTGGCACATGAAAGGAGTGGCGCATGGATGGAGTGGCGGAAGGATGGAGTGGCGCATGGAGGGAGTGGCGCATGGAAGGAGTGGCGCAGTGAGTAAATGCACTAACTCTGCAAACACTGACAGTGCAGTGGAGTCTGGTTAAAATCCCGATGTGATCTCCTCGTATCCTTGGTCAAATAACCTCCCCAAAAATTACAACCTCTATTCATCCTTGAAAAGATTACATGTACAGCACTGCATATACTGTCAGTGCTGTACAGTGCTATACAAGGCAAATCAAGCATCCCAATAGCTTGCAGTCATAGCTACTGTTCCACATCCCAGTCACGCGTACCAACCAGGGCCGCCAAAATATTTCCCAGGGCCCAGGACTAGAGTTACGTTGGGGCCTCCCTCCCTCCCCCCTAAGCGGTATTGCAATCCCCCCCAATTCACACCTCACAAGTCCTCTCTATTTCCCACCCTCTTCCCATGTATTTCTCTCCCCTCCGTCTCACTCCCTCTTCCTCACTCGCCCCCTATCACTCTCCAGTGCTGCAACTAAATTAAATGCCGGGGGGTCGGGTGAGGCCTCTGCAACTCAACTTACCGTGACTCTGAAGGCTGCTATGATGCGTCGCCATGGCAATGTCATGTCACATGACCGTCACCATGGCAACGCACCCCCAAATGACCCCGCGGCATCATTTGCGCACCCCTGATTTAAAACACCACATTGACATCATTTGTCATTTCATTTGGGTGCCAAACTGATGCAAAGATCATCATTTTTTTATTTTGCACCGCTTTGCACTAATATGTCAAAGTACTTTGCTTCAGTTTTGCACCATGTGCATCAGCTCGTGATTTGGAAAGTGTCAGTAGTTGGGATACACATATTATAGCCGGATGTATCAAATTGTGTGTGTCTTTTATCTGCAACAAGCAAAATATACTGGGAGTGAGGTGGTGAAAACCTTCTTCATTAGCAATCGGCACCAGGTGTGAGAAACCTAAACGCCATGCGGGTTTCATGTGACGCAGATTGAAACAGCAAATGATACCGTGCATCAAAATATGTCATTGCATTGATACATACGGGTCTATGTACTAAAGTCTCTCAGCTTTAAAACAGGGGCAGGACCAATACAAATAACCCAGCATCATACATTACTTATTAAGGAAAAGGGATCCTATGGTAAGCAATGGACTTATTTTCCTTTGATAAATTCGTTCATTTTTTTTAATACAGGTTTTGACCCAGTTTTACATATGGGAAACTTTAGTAACTATATTGACCCCTATAAATCCCTATAACTTGAATTTGCTTTTCATCAGCAAATTGCTTCTTATTGGAGCCCAAAGAGACGTAGTGTGAAGGTGAACATAGTGTCAGGGAGTCATGTGGATTTTATGTGTGTGGTTACCCAAGAGTAAATGAGATTTATATTTGGTCATGTAATGAGAATATTATACACATGAGTAAAGGTGCATTGCCAATTAGTACCTGTTCAAAACCCTATTTCTTTGAAAAAAATACTTTATAAATGCAATAGACGTAGGTAGAAAGGTTCCAGGTGTTTCCAAGCTCCATTTATCCTGCAGCGCCCTGTAATTTGCTTTATCACTTACTGTACCAATTACTCAGAGCTTTATGCTCCATCTGATCTTTTGCCAGCGATTAGTTTAATAAAGGGCAAAGACAGGCAGTCTAAGAAATACAATGTCAGGTCTGTGGACTGGCGGTACCAGATCTTAAAAATACTATCTGGCTGCAGGTCTAAAACAAATTATATTACGGAAGTCAGAGCCGTATGTACGTAGATGGGTTGATATAGAAACAGCCCTAACTAAACCCATTTCACTATGAACCCTTTTATGAAAAAATAGAGACAAAGGAGGGCGTTCACCAGACTTGGGTCAGTTTTACCCTTCAAATATGAAACATTACAAGATCTCAGTTTAATTAATTATCGTCCCCTTCAAAACTACCCGCTCTGTTTGGAAAGGGTTAGTTTTCAGCAGGTTTACAATCCAGGTCAAACGAAACTTAGAGGAATACAAACATTGGGGACTTATTAGACAAAAGGGAAATTATTAGACCATGAATCCCTAAGTGTCACATTTAATTTAAAACAATCTGAAATGTTAAGATATTTGCAGCTCCAACACTTTGTCACACACTTGTCCTCTTCCAAGGGGTTCCTTCAGGTGTACACAGTTTGAAAATATGCGCAAGCAAAGACATACCAAAAAGGTCCAACCTCAGCTCTATATCAGGAGCTGGTTACAATCGGAGACTCTCCGGCACATACTGTAGAGCAGTGTTTTTCAACCGGGTTCCTAGGTCCTTTGGTTTCCCTGGGTATCGTTAAAGGGTTCCCTGAAATTTTTAGATCATTTGACATTTGTACCAAATACAGAAAAATGGACAATGCATCTGATCTCAGATGCGCTATTGGAGAGGGTTGGGGTTCCTTACATTGCATCTGATCTCAGTCACGCTATTAGAGAGGGTTGGGGTTCCTTACATTGCATCTAATATCAGGCGCGCTATCAGAGAGAGTTGAGGTTCCTCACAATGCATCTGATCTCAGACGCGCTATTGGAGAGGGTTGGGGTTCCTTACATTGCATCTGATCTCAGTCACGCTATTAGAGAGGGTTGGGGTTCCTTACATTGCATCTAATATCAGGCGCGCTATTAGAGAGAGTTGAGGTTCCTCACAATGCATCTGATCTCAGACGCGCTATTGGAGAGGGTTGGGGTTCCTTACATTGCATCTGATCTCAGTCACGCTATTATAGAGGGTTGGGGTTCCTTACAATGCATCTGATCTCAGAAGCACTATTAGAGAGGGTTGGGGTTCCTTACATTGCATCTGATCTCAGTCACGCTATTAGAGAGGGTTGGGGTTCCTTACAATGCATCTAATCTCAGGCGCGCTATTAGAGAGGGTTGGGGTTCCTTACAATGCATCCAATCTCAGACGAGGTTTTAGAGAGGGTTGGGGTTCCGCAGAATTTCACAATATAATTATAGGGTTCCTTAATCAAAAATGGTGTAAAAACACGTTTGTAGATACAGTATATGACTATTTGGGAAAGCAACTTTCAGTCAGAAATAGCAGAAGAAGACTGGAGTGATATCTGAGAGAATACATCTAAGACATCCCTATTTACCACAATAAAATAAAACATATATACAATCCTATTTAGGTAGTATCTTACACCTAACAGTTTAAGTAAAATATAAACAGAGATAAGTGCTGGAGGGACTGCGGTATGGTCCAAGATCTTGCTCACATTTGGTGGCACTGGACTAAATTGGGGAGGCTCTGAAAATTGATACAAGATTTACTTGAGGAGACTAAAAGAAAGTGGTAGCCTGCATAGACGCAAACCTATCTCCCACATACTTACTGTGTGCATACTAAAAAATGTGCATTTTTTTAAAAGCATACCGCTAAATGTTTCCATAAAACATGGGCCCCTTAGATCTACAGACAGGGTCGCCAACAGGGGGATAGAACTGTAAACTACTGTAGGACAAGTGTCTTGGACCCTGCGGCTCCAAGGGGCCTGGCTGGCACTGGAAGTTGAGTTGACGGAGGAGGGGGATTGAGTGAGGAGGGGAATTGTGTGACAAAGGTGGGTTGCGTGTGAGAGGATGGAGGATGGAGTCAAATGAGGGAGGATTGAATGAGAAAGGAGGGGGAATTGAGAGAGATGAGGGGGATTGAATGTGAGAGGAAGGGCCATTGAGTGAGATGGAGGATTGAGTGAGAGAGGGGGATTAAGTGAGAGGGCAGCAGGTATTGAGTGACAGGGAGGGGGATTGAGGCAGGGGGATTGAGTGAGAAGGAGAGGGATAGCGTGAGAGGGGGGATTACATGAGAGAGCACCGGATATTGAGTGACAGAGAGGGGGATTGAATGACAGGGAGGGGGATTGAGTAAAAGGGAGCGGGATTGAGGGAGGAGGATTGAGTGAGAAGCAGGAGGATTGCAAGAGAGAGGAGGGGGATATTGAGAAAGGATGGCGTGAGAGAAAGGATTAGGGGTGAGTGAGAGGAGGGGAGAGTGAGGGAGGAGGGGGAGAGTGATTAACTTTGTTTGTATAATGTTAATTGTATATCGGTTGATGTACTGTATACAGAATATAAGTTTGTAATTTTCTAATTCCTTAACTCTTTTAATATAATGTATATGGAACTGACTTTATCCCTTTACCCCTCTCCTTCATTTTTTTGTTACCCTCTTCCCCACTCTAAAACTCAATAACATTTAAGTGATAAAAAAAAAAGAAAAACGATGCAAAAAAGAAAAGAAAATAAGGTCTTACGGCTCAGTCCCATGGAGAACTAAAACGAACTAATCCCAGTGATATGCTTAATGACTTAGATTATGCAGAATGCTGTCTTTCATCATTTGTAAAGAATGTAAATAGAGATTTTGCGGTGGTTTTAGTTCCCTGATTGCCTGTATTTTGAGTTAATGCATGTGAAGCTCCTGCTTCACACATATGATTATGTTATTATAGGGATAGAACTAACACAATGAACAATACACCTGTTACCTGTTTTTCTACCTCCATTTCACTTCAGGACTTTGCTGACTATTTCAAGACATAGGTGGATTCTATATATCAAGACATCCCCCTCTGTATCCTCCTCATATTCTACACCTCTTCCTAAGGCCTGGGACCCGGTGCGCCCGGCGGCGCGGGCGGCCACACGCGAGTTCCCCACCAGCAGGGGAATCCTCCCGAGCCAGTCCCGGTCCCCCCTGGCTGCACAGCTTACTACACGCTGTGGCGCGTCAGCCGCTATGGGATACAAGAGAATGGTGATCCCTAGCATTGACGCGTCACGTGGTGTGGCTGTAAGCCAATGGGGAGGGGAGGCTTCGGGAGGAGGAGAGGCTTCGGGGAGCGGGGAGGAGTGTGGAGTGAAAGCAGCGTGAGTGCCTGTCTGTGTGTGTGTGTGTGTATGAGTGCCTGCATGTGTGTGTGCCTGTCTGTGTGTATGTGCCTGTGCCTGTCTGTGTGTATGTGTGTGTGTGTGTTGCTTTACTTACCTTCAATCAGCAGCCCGAGCCGTGGAGGGGGGGGTGTGGGGGCGGGAAAGAGTAGCGGGTCCCTCCGCTCAAGCCACGCCCCCTCCCACTCAAGCCTCCCACTCCCGCCCACCTCTCGCTCCGGCTCCCTACAGACCGCATATCGCGGTCTGTGTATGTCAGCGCCCCGCCTGTATGCAGTGCGGGCGCGCTGACTCTGAGAGCGGGGCCTTAGCCTAACTCTCCTCCTGCCTTCCTCAAATCTTTTTCCACTGTCACAGAGTAGGATGTGTCGTTGCTGACCTCCTCTTCTCCCTCTACCACTTGCCCTCTTGACCCCATTCCCTCCCATCACCTAAAACCTTTTGCTCCTACTGTAGTGCCGACGAGTATTCTAAAACAAATCTGGGGCAACCACCAACAAGACCCAGGTACATGCTGGGTACATGCTGGGTACATGCTGGATACATGCTGCAAAATTTCAGTGACATTTCTGCAGTCAGACTAATGGCCCATCGGATTAACAGCGGGGGTCCCTGGCAGTCCCATCAAACTGAATAGGACTGCCAGGGACCCCTGCTGTGTTAATCCGATGGGCCATTAGTCTCTGCAGAAATGTCACTGAAATGTTGCAGCATGTACCCAGCATGTATCCAGCATGTACCTGGATCTTGTTGGTGATTGCCCCAGATTTTCCAAGGCAAGTTTTAGAATGCTCGTCAGCACACCTGTACTATAATCCCTACGCTCACACATATTTCAACTCCTCCCTCTACTCTGGTACCTTTCCCTCTCCCTTCAAACAAGCAACAGTTATGCCCTTTACTCAAAAACAGCAAGCTTGACCCTACGTGTGTCTTTAACTATCGTTCTCCCTCCTGCCTTTTGGCTCTAAACTCCTTCAACGCCTTGTATCCTCTCGACTGCTCCATTTTCTCATCTTCTATTCTCTCTTAGATCCTCTACAATCTGGCTTCTGCACTGCTCACTCCGCCGAGACAGCCCTCACTATAATAATGAATCACCTCTATGCTGCCAAAGATAAAGGTCATTACACGCTCATTTTGCCCGGCCTCTCTCCAGCCTTTGATACTGTGCACCACCCTCTTCTCCTTCACATTCTACATACTTTTGGAATCCATAACATAACTCTAGCCTGTATTTCCTGTTCACTCTCCCATCGTACTTTCAGTGTCTGGTTTGTTAACACCTCCTCCTCCTTTGTAATCTCTGTGTGTACCCCAGAGTGCCGACGTATGTTTTACGCAAATGTCGCGCTTTCTCAAGGCAAAAAAAAGTCAAAAGCGCGGTTGCAGGGTACATGCAACCACCACACGCGGGTTCTCTTGATAAGGCTTCTTTATTGAGCCTTAAAAATATACAGCACACAAAAACAAAATAGCTTCTCTTCAGCAGACAAAAACAAAATAGCTTCTCTTCAGCATAGAAAACAAGGCAGCTTCTCTTCAGCATGCAGGACACAGACAGTCCATCACACATATACTTTGAAAAACAGACCTTACAGCAGTAATCTCTTCAGTATTTCAGTCCTGTCTCCTGACTAGCTAGCCTGCATGTGTGTACAGCCTGGGGGTTTTAAAACCCCTTGATTATGCAGCTGGGGTCAGACTAATTAAGCAGCCCTTCTCAACTGAAACTTAACCTTGTCACTGCTGCACTGCAAGCCTAAATATAGGTTTGCCAGGTATATGGCTGGTGACGCTCATTCACCCTGTCACAAGTGCCAACAGTGATACCAAACACCAATAGCCCTTTGTAACAGGGACTTATCCCTGTTAGAAACGTGCCTCTAATCCAGCAGTGTGCTGGTTGATTGCACACCAGCAATCAACCAACTCAACCTGCCTAATCAGAACTATAGAAAAAGCCTGTTCCCAAAAACAGGAAGAGGATTCCTGAGCTCATAAATGGAGCTGACCCAGGAAGGAAAGACCAGAGAGTTTCCTAGTCCACAACTGGACTGTCCTGGGGAACAAACAGATGTCTTGCACTGCAAAGAGACTGCAGGCTGACAGCAGGACAAAGGGGACAAGATTTCTAAACCTGGATCCTGATATTGTGAAAGCACACAAGGGTGCGGATCCAGGAGAGCAGAGAGGCCTTCCCCTAGAGCTAGAAGATACATATAAGACTTTCTTATGGGTTGTTATATATCTGTATATATCCCTCTATATATTTGGGCTAGTAATTAGCTTAGCTAACCACCCGGTTAGAGAGGGCTGGACTACATGCAGATATCCTCCAAAGCGGAGTAAGTTTTTCTTTGGCTTATTTTTAATGTTTTGCTGTGTTAAAGGGACAGGCGCAATAAAGCCTAATTTTAGTTTCACTTTAAACGGTCTCCATTGCGTACCTCTGAACACGTCTCTTACACCCTTGTATCGGTATCTAGAGTTCAATCATCTTCAGGAATCGTGTACATCACATTTCCACATTCAACTAGGGGTTAACACCTACCATACTTAAGCAGAACAGCTAAGCAACTATCGATGGGGTTGTTTTCCTGTAATCAATTGGGTAGACTGACAGGGGGATGTTCATATGACCGTAATCACTGGACACACTGACCTTGATAGTGTCTCCGGTCAATGCACACAGAAATTCTAAACCCGTCACTCTGGGTGTTTGCACTCAAAAACGGCTGCTGATCCCTAGGCAGTACACCTACGATTGACCATTCTGAGCCCATATACATATAGGGCTCGCATTAATAGGTCCGTACTCCGACTAAGGGTTAATACTCATCGGGCTATAGCGGAACCCCCCAATTGCCATCATCGGTATGTATATGCGGCTGATAGTCGGGGATACCCACACAATCATCAGAGTAATGACAAAGAGAAATCACTCAGACCAAGCACAATAAGGCACTTTACCCTATTTCCTGAGCAGAGCCCCATATTCCTTTACTGGTACCCAAGCAGGACAATAGTATTAGTACTCAGAACACATACCTGTGACCATCTATGTGTGCAGATTCTGATAGCATTAGGTTCCACTGTGTCCGCTGGGTTTTAGCATCTGATAATATGACATCATACATATGTACTATCAACAACGATATGTATCCTAGACAATATTAAATGATACGGAGCAGAAGGACAGTATATTATAAAATCCTTCATTTATTGCAGGCTTTTATGGCCCAACTCTCCCGGCTGTCCCAGGCCAAGCGGCATGGCGGCACACCACGTAGCAGTGACCCGGCGGCTCCCAAGCTCAGCAGCAGCAGCCACTATCTGTCACTGCTATCCTTCCTCTGCCTGATCCTGCCGGCGCCAGAAGTCGTGTCAATTTCCGGCTGACAGGAGGGAGAGGAAAAAGAAGGTAAGAGCGTGCGCGCACTCTCAGCGGTGGGTGTGGTGTGTGTAAGTGAGAGGTAGAGTGTGTATGTGTATAAGTGAGGGAGGAGAGTGTGTGTGTGTAAGTGAGAGGGGGAGAGTGTGTGTGTATGGGTGTGAGTGTGTGTGTGTGTGTGTGTGTGTGTGTGTGTGTGTGTGTGTGTGTGTGTGTGTGTGTGTGTGTGTGTGTGTGTGTGTGTGTGTGTGTGTGTGTGTGTGTGTGTGTGTGTGTGTTTGAGGGGGAGAATTGGGGTTCCCCAGAATTTCAAAATCGAATTCTGGGGTTCCTTAACCAAAAAAAGGTTGAAAACCACTGGGCTAGTTATATAAAGTGAGGAGAGAATACAGCGCAATGGTAACATTGCAGTGATTGGAGATATAGATTAAGATTTAGAATATCACTGCATTATACACAAATATAATATATAATACACACACAACAAACATTTTATAATATATGTAGCCAAGTCCCCCCCGGTTCCCCGCTCTCCCCCCCCCCCTTACCCTCGTTGCAGTGGGAGTGTTGTGGGCAGGGCGATGGGCTCGCCGGCGGCTACAGTGGCAGGGCGCCGCCATCTTCTTTAAGCTCGCGCCTGCGCAGACCAACCCAGGGATTGCGGAGGCCTCTAGTCAGCTCACGCATGCGCAGGGCACCTCCGCGGCGACCATTAGAGTCGTGCATGCGCAGTGTCCTATGCGGCCAATGTTAAGTAGGCAGCAGACAGACAACAACTCTCATGCTGCATAGGGAGAGCTGCCATGTGATGCACGACAACCAATGGGATGGCTGGGTTGCTCCTGGAAGAGAGAATAGAGTACTGCATGCTGGGACAGGAAGGAGGGAGTCAAGACCTGGACCCTGAAGGTGCAGGTAGTGTCCACGGAGCTGTGCTCCAGGGATTAGGCAAAGGTTACCCACAAGGGCCCAGTAAGTCCCCTGAGCCACAGTAGAATTACTTATGTGTATGCTGTAGGGAAAGGCCCTATGTTAGGAACCCTTGTCACTATAGAAATAGTATGAGACATGCTGCAGGACTTTGCCTGAAGGAACTACAGCTTGTTGCAGAGGAGACTGTTCAGATAGAGAGACAGAGACTATCTATACGGGTATACTCCAGTCGGGAAGCCCCTCCAGAGACATCCGCCTAAGGATCCAAGCGGGAGGATAGCAGCAGATTGAAGCGCGGAGCACGCCGTTGATCTGTGGATTCCTCCATTCTTTATCCTGGTCTGGACTACGACCAGGGTGGTATTTCTAAGTGCCCCACGGGCCCCAACAAAGGGAAGTGTGCTATCCCACACACACACTCTTTGGGGGAAGGAATTGCTTTTGGACATTCAGGGAGTAAGTGCCCAGGCACTCCAGTACTTTGGGGTTTCACCCAGGAGCTGTTATGGTGTGATGACAATCTGCTAGATGTGTTATGTGAAGGAATTATATTCTATGCTTAGTAAATACTGTTATCATATACCTGTGTGTAATTACTGTGTGTGTGTATTGGTTCCGGTGAGGGGCTCCTCCCACCCTGCTGGGATCACTTGCCGGTGGAGGCGCTGCACCAAGATCTAAGTATACCCCCAGGCTCCCAGTGGTGGAGGCTCAGGCCTACTCTTGGCCATACAGGTGAAAGCAGCACACGTAGTTCAGTACCCCTGGGGTACAAGGGCTACATATATAATATCACTGAGCTGTGTTTTATATCCAGAGATCACCCAACTACTGTACAATACTACAAACTACAATAACCCTTCACGGTTTCAGTAATTAGAACAGAGCCAACAATCAGCATTACATGTTGCTGCATTTTCTTCTGTGTCCACAAAAACCGGTCTGGCCAAATACAGCGACATCTCAACCCCTTGCAGATTTGCTAATCACAGGGAAATAATCCATCCTACGTTGGAGCAGAAGTTTGCAAAGATTTAGAAACGGAGAAAGATAGGTGTTATACTTATAGGAGGCTTTGTCAGAAGATTATATTTTCATCTTCAACATTCAGATTACATTAGTGTAAATATTACTCAACAAGAAAAGCCACGTATGTGGCAGTGGTAAGCAGAGCAGTCATACTATCCAGTGTTAAACCATGTGACACATTGTGTCCTCATCTGCATGTGGGCCATACCAAGAATCTGAACCTATGTACTGTGTGAGGCCTGAGTAAGGGTGGTGGTTACTCACCTGAAATCCACATTGCAACAACAACAACAGCAACAACAACACCAAAGCAGCTGCAAAAACATATGCAAAAATACCAGAAGAACGGAGGTTGTAAATATCGTTTGGAGACTGGGATTGACTTTACATGAGTTTTTCTCCCCTTTCCAAAACAAACTGGAGAGCCATATTATTATTATTATTACAATGATGACTTTCGGGTGAAACTTCTCTATACACCTATTGAGAAAAAAACTATATTATATAGTCTCCCAGTCTCTATATCTATATCTTGAATTTTATTAAAGTTTTTCAGGGGGACAAAACTAATCTGACATGTAGAGAGGGGTGGGGTACAGAAGGAAGAGGGGGTGGGGAGGGTGCATAATTACATGATGGTTACATATTAATTGAGCATTGAAATACAGTTAAAAAAAAAAGTGCTGAACATCCACTCTGGGCATAGCCCTGGGGATCAGGAACCGGAGCCCCTCCCCCCCGGGCCCTGAGCCACTAGTATCCATTGTTTAGGACCTATTAATGGGGGGGGGGGGGGTGATGGAGTGCCCCCCCCCCCCCGGGATCAGAGGAAAGAGAAAATACATTTATATAAATCTACTGTGATATACTTACCATACAGACCCACATGTCTTTAACATTATGGCATAAATGTGGGCTTCGATGTAGAGCATTAGCCTTTCCTGAAAATGATATGCTCCCCTCTGGAGTCATCTTATTAGTATTTTTTTATTATTAATTAGTATTTTTTTTTATCACTTAATAAACTTTTTTCAGATTATAACTCCGTGTCAGTATTTTCGTATTCATGCATTTCTTTCCTTTTTTATACATATTGATGTAAGGATGTTTTGATTTTGCTCTTTGAGCTATGCACTTTATAAGGATTACAGTAAATGACTGTATGTGCTGTGTGGTGTTTTAGAGCACAGGGATGTATCCTGTGTGAGATCATGTAGACTAGATATGTACATACATACACTGCTTCCTGTTAAGAAAACTGAAAATCTGCAGAGTGGAGACAATTGGGAAGTGATCGGACAATACAATACTTGGCTGGCTCCATAAAACTACATTTTGTCACTCACCCTCCCTGCGCATTCTCCAAATTGAGGATGGGCACATTTATCGCCACGCCTTCATGATACAATGAATATTATTAAATATACTGCAGAAAACAAATTAGTGAGTTTTATTGCAAAGAGAAAAACAAAACTCACTTTATCATTTTAAACAAGTTATTCAAAATCCAAAGTGATTTTACAATGTGGAAATCTCCCACGTGGAAATATGTACAGTAGCAAGTCCTCTGTGTTTGCAGACTGCTGTGTTTTTTGTTTAAGCTTCATTATGTTATGATTAGAGATGGATAAAATGTTCCCAAATCGGACAATTGGACTTTCGCTGGAAATTGGACGTTTAGCAAAATCGTCAACATTTGTAAAAATTTACCTTGCGGTGTTGAGAGAGAATTTTTGTGGGAATGTTGCCCTTTTTCAGCCAATAAATAATATACCATCTCAGACAGGTCTGCAACCCTGCCTTTCCCCATTATCTCCTAGCGCAGCGCTGCGCAAACTTTTTCAGCTGCGGCCCACTTCCCCCGAAGGCACGGCTTCATACGACGTTGCGGGCCACGTCACGTGACTCCCACCGTGTCATTTGATGCGTGTTGCCATGGTGATGCGTGCCGTCACATGCCCCCATGGCATCATTTGATGCTGTGTTGCCATGGCGACGCGTCGCCGAAGACCCGGCTGCCAGTAGGTAAGTGAGGTTACAGAGGCCTCCCCCCGTATTAAATTAAATGCCTGGGGGAAGAGTGCTGGGGGAAGAGTGCGTGGCCTCTGTAACAGCCCGCGCCCCCCCCACCCTGCAAATTCTCCCGCCTCCCAGTTTGCGCACCGCTGTCCTAGCATATAGTGCTTTTACTGCAGCCAGGGATTCTGGGAAATGACAGAAATATGTACATTTTTATCTGCAACATTCATATAAACGTGCCAGTCCTCACCAGGCCTGTCCAGAGGGGAAAAAATAGAGAAAGATTTTTTCCAAATGTCATAATTTTCATGAAATATATATACACATTTGCCGGAAGAAAAAAAAGTAAACCCCAAATGTGTTAATACAGTATGTGCAAAAACATAATTTTAGTAAACCAAACCTATGTGCAACATCTTTAGTTATAAAGTCTAGCACCTTTACATGTAGGCCCACATTTACTAAATGGTGCCCAGTCTCATTTAAGAGAATGTGATTTTAGGGCTAGCAATTATTTAATAAGTTTGGGACTCAATAAGATGGTGGCAAAGAACTTCAGCATGCCCTGATCCCATTATATAGCTGGGAAGGCGAGTTGGTTGGAAGAGCATAACACAGCATCACACAGTGTGCATTAGATCGGAAACAGTGTTCCCTCTCTCTGAAAATGATTCTTACAGGTAGTAGCTGTTACTATGGAGTAACAGCCACAGTGCTATACAGTACAATATACAGTACAAAATACAGCTACACTAAGCAAGGCCTGTTTTAAAGGAGCCTTTGCTGACTTTTTCACTCACCTTGCTCTTGGCAATACACAATTATCCCGCAAACGTCAATTTCTTAGCGCTTCACAAACTCTAATCGGTTTATTCTTTTATGCCTTCGAATTATTAATGTACGTCATTGAATACCATTCAAGATCTCAGACTTATCTAAAGGGGCAGGTCTGATGTGTTAGAACCAAACTCCAGGCCTTATTCTGTATATGCTGAAGCGGCTGTCTGAGCCGTTTCCGGACACAAATCGGCATTGACGTCAATGGGGCTTCACGTACGAAAATGGCCAGAATGGCTTCTTCGATATGTATAGAATGGCCCCCTATATTCCCCGTCCCTGTTTCCTTGATGACAGGAGCACGGTTACACAATACATGGATGTGACCGCATGGCATCGCGTCCTATCCATTTGGAGTCCACTCTACATTGGAAACTCTGAAACGTTTCTCTAATCATTGTTTGTGTGAGATACTGTATAATATCTTTGATTTTAATACTGCGCTGTTGCTCCATTTAAAATGACAGTACCCCGTAACTGTGCTGTTTATTATAGTATCTTGTACCGCAAAGCTTAAATTAGCAAATCATTTAAACGTGCCTTAAATCAGGGGTGATCACTCCAGTTCTCAAGCCCCCACTCCAGCCCATCCCCCATCAGGTCAAGTTCTCCGGATATCCCAGCTTCAGCACAGGTGGCCTCTGATTGAGCCACCTGTGCTGAAGCTGGGATATCCTGAAAACCTGACTAGTTGTGGGGGGTGGAGCTTGGGGACCCCTGATTTAAATGGTGGAACAAACATTGCATATAACAGAGAATGGTTTTGCATGAGTGGGTGCTTGTAATGTTATATATTGCAAAGCGGGACGGTGCACTCAGAGTTTAACCAAGTCATCATTTTTGTGTAAATAGTGAGAGTAAGAATAAGTTAAAAATAAAAAAAAAAGGCTATATATGGAGTTTAAACTGTGGTAGAATCTATGTCCCAAACGTAAAGCTAGTCACACAAATGTTAGAACGAGGCTGTTTTCTATAAGAAAATAGTAAGCAAACAGTAAAACACTTTAACACTTTTACACGTTTACGTGCCCAACATTAACCTGATAAACAACTAACGTTTCTCTGTAGTAACCTTCCGTTAATAATCATATTCACATTATTATTCAGAAACATGGAGGCTGTGGGGACTCGGCCTCACACCCACCTTTACATGTGTCTTTGTGCGGTAATATATCGGGGTATTCGGGCTCTCTTTGAGCCTGGTTAATAGCAGGGGTGGCCAACTCCAGTCCTTAAACACCACCAACATCTCAGGTTTTAACGATATCCCTGCTTCAGCGCAGGGGACTCCATCAATGGCTCAGTGGATCAGGAGCCAATCAGTGGCTCGTGGACTGAGCCACTGATTGAGCCACCTGTGCTGAAGCAGGGATATCCTTAAAACCTGATCTGTTCATGGCCCTTGAGGACTGGAGTTGGCCGCCCATGGTCGAGATTGTAGTCTGTGGACACATAAACATTTCTGCAGCATTCGCCAGCTCCTCTTTCATCATTTTCTGCTGTGCTTACTGCTTACTTAAGCATTGCCAGAGGCCAAACTGAGAGGGAGTGTGGAACCACGTACTAACACACCGTGCAGGTTTAGGTGCGTTTATTGAATTGTTTTAACCATTTCCCTGTTGGAGGAAACGGCAACATGCTTCCTGTACGTGGTACTGACATGCAGAAACCCATATACAGGCTTGCGCGTGTTAATTTGTTTAACCCCATCCCTGCTGGATGAAATTAAATGACTGCAAATATGCTGTATCACAGTCACACAGTGCCACCCGTCACTGCTGAAGGACATTGCAAATATGCAGCTAGAGAACTGCACAAACCTGGCAACTTTTTTTTTTTTTTTAAATGTACAAAAAATGTGAAAAGTTTGCCTGATTTCTTTTTATTGCCACACATTAAAAGTCAATGTGTAGGTCACACGACCCCAAATTCAGGTCACATGACACACACACACACACACACACACTATATATATATATATATATATAAATTATATACCATTTCTGCAAAATGTGGGCAAAAGTTGGCACACGTTTTAGCAATTCCAAAAGCGTGAAATTCGCACATCTCTGTATGCAGCTCCAGTCTTGAAGATGTGTATGTGCAATGCTCTGCAGGAGAAGTCACAATACACAGGAGTCCTTATACTCAGCAGGGACCCATTTGCAAGTATTGATTAAGTGTTTTGTGACAGATACCTACCCTGGTTGACCTAATGTAGGCATGTAGGTACATTTCCATTCAACGTAAAGGATTTGCTTAAAGTTCTTATGTGTGTCTTTTTTATTTGACTGAGTAATTGTGTAACCTGAGCACATTCAAATTGCAGACAGGAGGGGAGGGTTGGTAGTCAGTGGGAGAGGTGCTGGAGGAGGTATGAATGCTAAGGACCCCAAGCACTCTGCTGCTGGCCTTTCCCTTACCTGAGGTCACATGACCCAGAGCCTGGCCCTCCCAAAGACCTCACTTGAGCCATCCCATGCTTCATTTCCCTCTGAGCTTGGAGGTGAGCACTGTGTGTTAATGTCTCTCTCTGCACAAAGAGATCAACAGGCAGCTGAAAGTTGACAAACTTGTTTGTCAAGTGTGACACGGCAAGGAGGAAGCCATTTGTGAGGATGGAATGAGAACACCAGGTGTATAAGGATTTTTTGCAATGGGACAGTGTCAGGGGTTCATCTAGTTTTAATTCAGTCAAGGAGAGGGACTTGAGAACAAAGTCTTCAGGAAGCCTGTTAGAATCGCCCATCAGGTAAGCAAAGATTAATGACTTCTTGTTATTTAGCTCTCTGCCAGCTTCCTGAGTTTGATTGTGTTTTGTTCACCTGAGGCAGGTTAATGGATGTAATTCTTCCTATGTTGGCACAAACTAATACAAGATACATTGTCTTGGTAGGTCACGTGTTAACATTATCACTTTGATACCGGTCTGCTTTTAATTTCAAGGTCAGATTGTTTGTAGTTCTGATCCACTTTAGAATAATGTTATATTTGGCTGTTTTACACCTTATAAAAAATGTATTAAGTACAAAATGCCAACCACCTGTGACAACCAAAAGGTTCAATGTGATTTGTTTTTTTGTTTTTATTTTTTATGTTGAATTCCTTTAATATTCTGATAATGTCAAAGCTGCTTTAACAGAAACGTGATACATTTTCAACACCAGCCGTTCTGGTTTGTGTTTGCTTTGTCTTATTAAACTTCATTACCTGTTGTGTTATGTGGGAGGGGACCATGGTTTAAAGCTAAGTACTTTGGATGAGCTCAGATTGAAACAATAGGTGACCTTAGATTTTACGAATATAGTGCTTTTTTAGTTTATCATTTTATAGAGTCTGGTAAAATTATATTTTACTTATTTATTTAAATGGTGTGGCCTATGACCGCTTTTTGAGTGGGTCACCTGATGATGGAGCACAAAAGAAAAGTTGACTGAAATCGGTTTAAGGAAAGGAACAATATGAAATCCTTAAAATAAAACCTGACTGTGAATGTTAAAAAATTTGGAAAATTAACACAATTTGAATAACGTCTTTAACAATTAGACATTAAATTAACATTACAATTGTTCCCCAAATTTTGTTTTGTGAGATGTTTTTTCGCCAATTAACTTTGTTAAAAATAAGTACAGATATGTATTGACAGACATGCGGGAAGTTTGCTTCTGTTATCAACCTCAAAAGCCAACCTGATTTGAGAAACTGAAATGTAAGTTCAGAAATCACATTGAGACCTGGTTCACCAAAACCAGTCCGACCAAATTGATAAATTAGGTTTAGAGTTGGGAAATGTTAAATCAGAACAGGATGAGAATTTCCTTTTAGCATGGTGGGAGAAATCTACGGAGACCTTAAACCAGTTAAGATTTTAATACCAACTCTTTTTGTGTTCTAACATTATTGTATTTTCATTGTTTGTTTATATAAAACTCTTGTCAGGTTTCCCCCCCCCTCCTCACCCCCACCCCCCCTCCTCACCCCCCCCCCCCCCATTTTAAGCCGAGCTGGAAAAGTGAGATTTTTAGAAGATAAATGTTGTAATTGACAGTTGCCCAATTCTCTGGAAAATCCCCCTCGAGTTCAATGGAACACACGTGGAATATGACTGGCTTAGGTGGTTGACTGAAGTGCTCCTGTACAGTAAAGGGGCGGGCTGTGTAGTATTGTAAAATATGATTAGTGCTCAAAGCGAGAATTCTGGCAAGGTAATATTTTCTTACAGTGAAATATTCCAGGTTTATAAGAGCTCTTATCACACTGGGACTAGTTCATATTGTCAAGATAAGACCAGGTGTGGTGAAATGAAATGTTACGCTATACTTGTACAGTATGTTTGAGTAAATAAGAAAAGGTGCAAAGCAGTATTATGAAAAGCAGTGAGAGGTTTTATCCATATTTAGTCCATAATGTACATGTATGTTTGCCTCTTATTTATTGTGTGCCAACAATGTACAGGAACGCAACGCGTGACAAAATAACGACTGCACCTTTCCTATGACTAGAATATTTGACTGCTACATAACAGCAAAACGTGACAGATGCAGTAATTGGCCTTCTGCAGGTTGTGTAGCTATTTATTATATGGTCACTTGATAGCATCACATCCTCATTTTGCTCTATTAGTCTTAGAGTGCTCCTTTTATGTGGCTGATTTTTATTATTATTATTTTAAAACGTTTAACGTGTGAGCATGGTTTGCAGCTCTGTGTCAGTTCCCAGGCCAAGTCCCTTTAACTCATCCAGGGTCCGAGAACTCGACTGCATGCTCTCAATGGCAGAGACTCATCGTGCCGGCAATAGTTCTATATGCCACATACGTTGTCCTTGCTATATAATGAAAACACATTGTATGCATTCTTAATAACTTAACCTAAATATTTTTCACTACATTGAAGGGTAAAGGGGCATTTATCCACCCCTCCCCCTCCTCACTTCAACACCCAGTTTCTCTGCCTTTTTGTTTTTGCTTCATATGTTGCACAATGAATGCTCGCAGACAATGGCTCAACATGTATCTGCTTGTAAGCCACTAGCAGCATTAAACTGATGACGACAGACTTGGCCAATTAGTATCAGACTGAGAGTTTTGGTGGACAAACCTATAGATTTAATACAGTAGCAGTTTGTGATTCACATGTTTTCAATATGAAATCCTTCAGTAGTTTAATGTTTTGTACAAAGTAAGTAATCTAATCTAATGCAGGTATTTTGCTAGGCTCCAATAAAGGTGATCACACTGCGATTCTGAGCTGATTGAGTTTTAGCTTAAGAAACAGTTATTTGGGTATTGCGGTGTGATAACTCGGATCAGAGCGTAATGAAATTTCCTCCCCTCCCCCCCCCCCCAAAAATATATTTTCAAGGAAAAATTGTGAAATTTGTGAAAACCTCTATATAATTTAGGCTGTGTCCCCAGTGTCAGCTGCAGCGCACTCTATGGCGTGCGCTGCGGGAACAAGATCTGCCACTTGATGGGGCCGGGCCCAGTTCCTGCCTGTGCGCGTGTAGAGATCGCAATGCGTGACCACATTTTTGTAAAGACAAGTATTTTGTCTTTACTAGTGACGACGGAATGCTGGCCAATGAGGGCAAACCAGCCACATGTCGTCATAACCACAGATCGCTGCTTGACAAGGTGAGCGTTCCGACCCCAGCGCGCGCGGAGCGACTATGGCCTTAGCCGAAGTCAAAATGACCGCAATCTTTTGCAGTAGGTTTTTTTTTTGATGCAGAGAAATACAGCTGTGTGTACAAGCGATTTTGTCGAGCATTAAACCAATAGGCTTGGGCCATGTGCATTGCTATTACACCCAGCTTTGCCATTTTGTGAAATTCTCTATAAAAAATAATTTTTTTAAAAAAAGCAACGTTTGCTTAATGCTGAGATTATAGGGCCCGCTTGTAGCTTTGGAAGGGAGCTTAAAAGGGGGTAGCGGGAAGGGAATCTTACGGACACAGTGAGCCAGGGATGGGAAAATACTGGCCACCTAAAATTTTGCCAGTGCAGCCATGAATGGCAGCAGCGTGCCCTTTCCGGCTTTCGCTAACGTGACTGCAAATCAGGATAGGGCGAGCGGGTACTGATGGGTCAGTCAGCACTTTGCCGGTTAGTGTGCTGTGTAAAGTGAGGATGGGGTAAGAATTGAATGGGAAAGGCGCATGTTGCAAGGGACGGGGAAGGGAGAGCGAGAGCTGCGGGACTCTGCCCATGCATGCTCTCAATTCTGTATAGTCATGGGAGTTCAGTGTATGTCACAGATATACACTGACATACAGAACTGACGACCGTATGGGGGATGACGCCAGAACAGCCGCCCCTCTTGCTGTCCTTTCCCCTGCCTCTCTGCAAAACTTTGTCTCCTAAAATATTCTGGCTGGTTCCTAAATAAAATAAAAATAGTCCTCCCCCTGCAATAAACTGTGATCTGCTGACGAATCACACTGTGTGAATTGTAATAAAAACATTGTCTGATATTAGCAGAAGAGAGCACCTGCATGCTGGTGTCAATCATAGCCGTGCTGACAGCAGCCAGAAGAGCCTAATTAGTGGGACACTGTAGAAAAGGATAGTACAGTAGCTGCTATGATAACTGCATGCTTGTACGAAAAGAAGTAAAACCGAATATACACCATCTTCCTCATTGGGTATTGACTATAAACTCCCCATCACCAGGGTGGGTAAAGTTGTCCAAAAACAACTAGATGCTGTGTTACATGTCCATCCATGTCCACGTATGTGCATATTTGGTTAATACTAATGTGAGAGAGAGGGAGGAGTATTCTTCTTCTAAATGTGGATTCGGGATGTGCAAAGGGCACCAGCAGAAGTTCCTGTGAGGGTAGGGTCCGAGTCGGATACTGAGTCAGGCGAGTCATACATCCTTCTGTTGAAAGTGAATGGCTATGGTAAGACTCATCACAGGCAGAGGATGACGGACACACAAATATACCAGTCACTGCTGAAAAAGCAGAACCATTACAAAGGAATACCATAGGGTTGCTCAGTGGTGTAACTGCAGGGAGGCCCTATCTCAGGGGAGGGGTGGTTTAAGGAGTTGCCACAGGAAGTCAGAATCCTCTTTCTGGACTCTTAATGCCCCCCACCCCCCAGCTGAAACTGATTGCTGGGGAGAGAGCTGGGCCTCTGTAAGGCCATGCTTGTAGTCCTGGTGAGGTCATCCGTCGCCGTTGTAGCAGCGATTTTTGCTTAGAGTTAGACCACGTGGCGGGGGTGTGGCCGTGAGCTGTTCGCCCTCATTGGCTGTACCGCTCACGTGGTCGCTGCAAAATCAATTTTCATTGACTTTCTGCAATCGCGACCAAGCCGTCGCAGTGTCGCTCCTACTATAGACGCGCGTGATGTATTCAATACACTTGTTTTTGACGTGACAGCCTAAGGCGCGATTTTAGTGTTCGCGAACAAAAGGGCGTACCTCTGAGGAAGGCAATAGAACGCACATAACCGCGTACGCTATTTTTGAAAATACAATTTAATTGTTTTTTTTCACACGATGGCCGCATCACGTGAGCTGTTCAGCCAATGAGTGGGAATCATTCACATTATGTCCCAGCCCTGCCTCCCTGTCACCTCCAGCATGCTTTGCGCGTGACATCACGTGCACGCCACAACTATAATTGTGGCCTAACACAGCAGCCCTCCACTACATCATGTTGGCATGTTGCCATGATGTTGTGACGTCGCCCAGGAGCCCCTTAAGGCATAATTACGCCACTGGGGTTATTTCTGATAGTAGCCCATGCAGTTGTGTGTCTACCTCAAGTGGTAACCCAACATCAAGCCAAAGCATGGAGGAAGGCCATGACGGTGGTGGTGCTGGTTCTAGTTGTAGTAGAAAGGATTCAAGACGCCCAGACAGAGCAATTACAGTAGTTGTCTTCTCTTCTAGACAGTGAATATATGCTGGTCACATATCTACAAATATCAACGATCACATTTGGGCTAGCAAGAGCTATTTCTCAATCCCATAGATTTTCCCTTTGAAAAACTAGAAGAGCCCCTGTTTCTGAAACATTGATTAAACTGAGTCTTAAACATGCTTTCAACAGTGAAGGTACTAAAGATAAATTATTTACATTAACACTATTAATGTCTTTGCTACTAGATGGGCCAGAAATAAACTGTACTGTGTTGCTGATCCCTCTGACACAGGAAAAGTTAACTTTTTTTTTGTTTTTTTTTAAAGGTAAGCAAGCATTCCTTAGTCTTTAAAACCCATATAGAGGCCAGTTCTCTATTTACAGCCAAACCATATGGGGGGGAAACATTTGCAGTTTGCAAGCTCTTGGGGCCAGGAGCTCCTTAATCCCAGTGTTGCATTTATCTTGTTTGATTTATCCAATCTGTGTTATGTTCCTGTGTTTGTAATTGTGTTCTGTATGTACAAATCATTATATGACGTGCCCCTGGCTGGTGCTAAAAAATCGTGTATCAAGTGCAGTTACCTTGTATTCTCAACTTCAGTCCCCCGCACCCCAACAGGTTAGGTTTTGATGATTTCCCTGCTTCAGCTCAGGTGGCTCAGTTGAAGACTGTCACTGATTTGAGCCACCTTTGCTGAAGCGGGGATATACTGAAGACCTGACCGGCTAGGGAGTTTTGAGGACTGGAGATTAGGACCCCTGTCTTAACCAAAAGGTCGAACATATCCGTTTATCCCAACTGATCTAAGAAGGCCAATCATGTGTTGTGTCCTTAGGATTCAATATTTAGTGTTCGCGAACAAAAGGTTCAATGCAAATACATTACGCGGTGGAAATATAGGTGAACAATAGCGCTCATGCAAACAATGAAAATATAAAACCTGTGATATATAGTCCAAAATACATTACACAGTGACGTCTTCACTGAGGAGGGTTTGAAACTGTGTGTCGCTGGCAACTTGTTACTCGTGTGGTAGCTACATTGTGAATGTATTTGCATTGGATACTGAGGGATTTCTCCCTTGCTAGGCACCGCCGTGTGCATAGACGAGATCATAGTGTTCATTTGCTTGCTGGGTTATACCATGTTATGCTTGCTAATAGACTAATACGCAGTTGTGTACAATCTCTGTGCAGTCAACTTTATCTTGGCTAAAGCAGCAGTTGGATAATGAGGGATTTTTCCTTTGTCAGGCACCACTGTGTGTGTATGTGAAATTGCAGTATATATCTGTCTGCTAGTCCATATAGTGTCATGCTTGCTGATAGAATAATACACAGCTGTGCACAATTTTTGTGATCATAGTAGCAGTTAATTTCTTTCTTGCTAACTTAGCAGGTTTCATGACAGGCTGTGTGCCTTATCAATGCGTTTTAGTCAAAAGGTGAACTTATAACCTTTTTATTGTTGCTATTAAAGCATTGATACGGGTCTCTAACCTTTTCCTGTACGTTATGAGTATTCCAATTGTTATACCTTTCCTACTGGTTTTGTTGTATATATTGCAATTTTTGGTTGGTTTTTAGGTATGCTGTGTGAGGGCTAACACCTTTATTACATTATAAGCACATCAATGCCAATCTAAGCAGCCACACCAATTGGGATTAGTTGCCCTACATTTAGTTTGGTCAATAGGTGGATTGATTGCCACATTAATTCTAGGAGTTGTCTAAGATTACATTATTCGACACTAGGGCTATACACCTGATAGTCAGCTTCACCAGTACCACACCTACTCCTACATATTTTAATTCACTTAACGATTTATTATTTTTTCACGATTCATGATCATTACATATGTGTAGTTCCTTTTAATTGTTATAATAAATGTTATGTTTTAATAGCCCAGGAGTGCATCTATTAGTGGGTTTCTAGCTATGGAGGGGGCTGGTAACACATCCCTCTCTCTAATTTGGGTAATAGCTCTTTAGAATTTGAATTGACTGAAAAATACCAGGGGTGCAAGTAAAGCTTTGTCTTATCCGCCAATATCTCCATATATCTCCATATAACTACAGTATAACAACATGGTCAGCTTTTTCTTTATTGCGTCCCACAAGGGCCGGTATATAAGTTACTAGAGATGTGCAAATCTATCGCTGCGAAACACTTTGACAAGCCGCAAAGGGATAATGTCATGTAATTTGTCTTCCATTTTGCAATGTTTGCAAAATATCATTAGGCAGTGAGCAAAGCGTGGTGTGTGCTTGGAGAGTCGTCCGCAGATTGTCACCAGTCTGTGACATGGTAAAGAAAAACCCCACGTTACATGGTTCCTGACCTCTTACATTTTGGACATCTCTTAATGTGCAGGAAGTCAATGTGGAAGATGAAGGAATCGGACCGGTTATGGAGCCTTGAATCTCTGTATTGAGACATCCCCTTCCTGATGCCACCCATTGAGCCCACACTAAGGTCCATGGGAATTAAAATGGCCGTTAAAGGTGTAGCTCCTTCAAGCACAAGAGTAA
Source organism: Ascaphus truei (assembly GCF_040206685.1). Taxonomy (NCBI): domain Eukaryota; kingdom Metazoa; phylum Chordata; class Amphibia; order Anura; family Ascaphidae; genus Ascaphus; species Ascaphus truei. The sequence goes on along the minus strand of NC_134483.1, from coordinate 43,491,963 downwards.
ACCAATCGCAGTGACTTGTTCAATTGGTTAAATATTGATGCATGCCTTTTTTCCAATCAGGTGTTATTAATGATATTTAAATCCTACAGGTAAACCACAAATCCAGTTCATCACATTTAAACAAAATCAACATTTTAACATGTCCTCTTCCCTTTGGTGCGATGTTACTGTTTGTTAAGCAGGATGCATTCTCTATTTCCGCGGTCAGTCTCCTCTTCCTGTTCAGTCCACTGACTGAACCGTGGGCAACACAGGCATACAAATCTTATTCTCTTGGGATTATTGGAGATGACCTTAGGATAGCAACCAATCAGGAATATGGATTCGCCTTGCTAGGGACGTGGTGTAAGAGTTCAACTTTACCCACTTTACTTTCCCATTTATTTGTTGCATGCTTGAAGCTACTATATGCTTACATGTACTGACTTGCAGAATATCCCATCTAAACACTTTGTCAAATTCCTTGGCTAATCGAATAGTAGTGTTTTTGTTGACGGGGTCAGAAGCATTTCACATTTGATTATTGGAAATGTCTTGAGCATAGACTGAGGACACTTTAACGAAAATCATTTATTATGTTTGTGTTCTTCATTTAGCCGGAAGTATTGGTGTGCCCTTCACCATATGTATCATATTTCCTATAATCGGTGGTAATACTTGCACAGAAAATAATATAGTCTCAACAACCAATGTGTGATGATTTAAAAAAGCAAGTTACATTCCTTTTTATCTTGGCTACGGTAGATTAGGAACAGTAATGCAATCTATTACTGTAGAACCAGTAAAACAAAATATTCCCAAGTAAAGGCATTTTAGAGGGTTTTATGTATGACACCCAATCACTTCTTTCCTTCAATTACACCCATACCTAAAAAACATCTCAGACTTTGAATAATATTCACGTTGCCCCAATAAAAAGGTATCTTGGTAATATAGCCCATGTTGTCCAGGACAACTATACTAGTAGTTGCAAGAAATAATTTTTAGTGTAAACGTGCGCAGGGCCTGTTGAGCAAGTCACAGGCTTCTCAACCAGGGAGTAGTTGATATAAGGGATCTTGTGTAAGTCTGTTACCCGTGTATTGGGCAGGTACTTTTTGTTCTTTTTTTGCTGTACTTTTTTATTTTTCTTGGCTATGAAATGGTGATCAGGTTTACAGTCTGCTCTCTTAAACCAAGTTGTCAACTGTTATGACCATTCTGTTCTTCATAAGAATAGATGTGTAAAAATGTTGGGTTTGGCACAATTTCACATCTTCAGAAGGTTAAAGAATGAGATGACAGTCGGCTGCATTTATTTAGAAGGCTAAATTTAGTGCTTCCTGTTTGGCCACATATAAGTTACTCAGATGTTGAGCTTAACATGTTTAAAAATGTATTATAAACATTGTGGGAGATGTATGTGTATGTGTATGTGTATGTGTAACCCCTCTTTATTTGGCTATACCTCAGTCTATGAGCTGGGGGCCTGAGTCCATACAATTATAGTAACCCTCACACGTGTGTGGGGCCAGTAAAAAAGGGGACACCGCAACAGGAGATGGATATACATGTGTATGTTTCTGAATAGAAGAAATGGCTCTACTACACAGTTTGTCAGTAGCCACGTGACCCTTTATGACTAAGATCACTGCATCCAAAACATAACACTAATGCATAACATCACAGTACAACTAAGGTGTGTGTTCGTCACTGTATGAGGCCTCACAATCCTGGGTGCTCAGGCTGTGCTGTGTGATACTGGTATGTAATTGGAGCTCATGTATTAAGCTGTAAGTGGCAGGCCTGTGCTTCACAAAGATGGGTAATGTGGTACCACTTTCCTCTGAATCGGGGTATCCCCTCCGTTAGCCGTCTGTCTCCTGCTCTGGTTTTCTGTAGCTGGGCTCACTGGCTGCTGAGCTCCCCTGCTTTCCTGCGGACATGTGCAGGAGGCTTTGGACACAGCCTCACTTCCTTGGCTCCATACAGTTCTGATCTGTCATGGCTGCCCCCAGCACTTAAGGCTCACTCCCCCTCCTAGTCTCTCTTCCTTCACCAGCCTCCTTAAATGACTTCGCATAGTCTTAGTTCCATGGAGAGGAACCTGCTAGGGGTCAGTGTTCTGTTGTTAAGGGACAAACACTTGGGTCACATATGGAACTACATTTACAGTAAAATATCTATTTAGTTTTTGCTTATTTTGTGTAGTCCTCTTGTTTGTGTGATGACATTTATGACACTTGGAGGTGGAATGCATGAAGATGCTTTGCGTATTGTCGTGGCTCAGTGAGTGAAGTGATGGCAATGATGTAAAATGTAGTATGTTAAGTCTTGGTTTAAAAAAAAAAAAAAAACAAATGCTGCCATGGAATAGAAGCATTGTTAAATATCTTTGTGTCCAATGTTTTTTCTTGTTCAGAATTTAAAGGTTGCAATAGGACGAATCTGGAGTTTATCTACTTCCACTGGAAAAAAGGGGGGTATATATTGAACTCCACGCACAAAGGGGGGCAAGGCTTTTATTATAGCCGGGTGAATCCTGGCGGAAGGGTGATGCGTATTAAGAAAATGTAGCTTGCAGAAATGTTCTTTTCCATTTGAACCATTGTCAAAATCAGAAATCTGGCTCTGATCGTGGACACAGACTGCAGCAGTTACTGAATAAACCTTCCATCCATCCCATTATAATATTATACCAAGTAATTAAGTCCATAATAGGATCTATAGTTATTCATCAAATCTACACTTGCTTTCCTGAGTGATAAGTTTGCCACAGCACCTTTTTTCTACAATGACTACTTACGATGAAATAGTCTCTCTCCATCGTAACTTAACATTACAAACCCCACTTGTGATGCGAAATCTCCAGCAGCTCTCCTGTTGGGACCTGTTTGTACCCGGCAGAGGGTGTGTGCACTTTTCCAATCCTTTTTATTACAGGTTTGGGTTAAACGAGGTTAAGGTGGAAGAACAGATGACTAACCATAACGGCACCAGGTATCCATAAAAGACGGTGTATCTTGTGTGATTGCCAATTCGTCCCTTTGTAATCTTGCACAGTAATGTTGCACTGATGAGACTCTAAGGGTCCGTGAGTAGATGTTACTGCCTATGCACTTTTACTCGGGCTGTGCTGAAAAGCTGTGTAATATGGTAGCTGTGTAATGTGGAGCTTATATGGCTCCATGTTACAATGGACAAGAAGTAAAAAGTGACACACTGCTTGTACTCATTTGCATATTACCCAGAATCCTCGGCGGCTGGGTAAGCACTGTATGCTACGAGATAATGGGGAAAGCAGGGTATCAGACTTGTCCGAGACGTGAATGTGCTCATGTGGTATTTTTATTTACAGTCATTTTGTGAAATTTTAGAGGCAGCCACACATCAAAAAGCCAATGATTGGCTACCTTACAAAAAATATTCTGTCACCCTTATTGTAACTGTTTTACTTACTTAAATATTGTAAAAAATGAATAGGTTTTCCTTTTCTCGCGTTCATCTTATTTCGAGTACTTGCATTTTTTTGGTTTACCTATCAAAAGATGGCACCATAATTATTGTAATGAAACAGAACAATTTACATGTTTACTTGTCACCCTCTCTCCACTTTAAGACCATCTTTAACTAAGCATATGGGTAGCTCCACTGGCTGATAGTATACATCTCATGTGTACTGCCCTTGGTCCCTTGCAGACGCAAGTTCTCCCAATTTACCACTTGGATTGTAAGCTCTTCGGGGCAGGGACTCATTTTCCTAGTGTGACTTTTGTCTGAAGCGCTTATTCCTGTTGTGTTTATATTATGTCACGTGTATTATTGCTGTACAGCGCTATGTACATGGATGGCGCTATAGAAATAAAGATATACATACATGTGGCTTTGAGGACTGATGAACGGTTATCACCAAAAGACATTGGATAAAGATTTTAAAAAAAAATGTCCAAAGCCTTTGACCATGACAATGTTAAAAGTTTAGAAACTTCTATAAATATAGCCTGATTTTTGTACTTTTTGGGAATATTAACAGATTTCGATAGGTTATTTTGGCTAGCATATTTTACTTTTATTATGGTACTGTAGCCATACTTATTTTGGCATGTTGGACATTTCCAGGTTGAATACTTTTTGTACCAAAAAAACGACAACACGTGCAGTATGTATGTGAAGCCTGTTGGATGCTTGACAAGGTGGAAAGGCTTCCAAGATGTTTTTGAGCACACTGTCTTTACAGCGGTTAGAAGCATAGGCATCCCAAAAGTATTTGCATAAACAGATTGGGTTTCACAGATAATTGCCACTAATTAATTCAGGCTGACAAAGCTAGGTTTTATCATCTGCAACATACAATGCCAGACAACTGTCACTTTTTAATCACATCTGAGAATTGCACTTGTCAGCATCTAGGCCAGTGAAAGCAGGGCCACTTGTTTGGGAACTGGGCAGAGAAAGTGGGAATGATGAAGCAAATGTATGTGGCAACGCTTTACACATCCCAAAGAGGATCTTTTGGCATGTTACACCCTAATACTATAAATGATCTGGAATATATCCAGATGTCACTTGCTCTCAGCTGCTCTGTTGGGCTTCCTCACAGATCTTACTCTAGAATGTGTGGGAAACGTGCTGCAATCAATCAGCTGGTTGTTCACACTACAAATTGAACAGTGGGACTGATGACTTTTGAGGCATGAAGTTGAGGGAAAGTCTGCAGACTAATATACAGTAAGTAAATGGTATCCAAATATATTAATCTGTAAAACCACCAAACCTGACCTATGAAGTACTTTAATAGAAGTATTGTTCCCTGTGTGTGCATAGTGACAATGGCCTGGTTCATCTCTTGTACTTTCATCATACCTTAACTTCTTTGCTTATTGATATGCAAGGTTTTTGTGAGTCTCTGGAACACCTTTTTCTTTTACCCCTGCTTAGGATTGTGATGTCTTTGGAACACTGAATTACAAGGGACAATATTTTAGTCAAAGAGCAATATTTAGCCTTGAAAGCTATATGAAGCTTGCAGATCCTGGGTACCTGTTTCTAGGAATAAATGTATCACATACATGACACATACCATTTCGCTGCCAACAAGCCCTGAAATATACTTGCATGGCAGAGCTCAATCATTGCATTCACCAATAAAAACTCTTTTGCTGGGGCCTGGATAGCAATACAGGGCCCTGTGGTCATGAAAGTGCTGGTGTGCGTATTATAATCAAGGTCTGACAAACATGCTTATTGTATATTGTAGTAAGTGGTTAAAGGGTTAAAGTAGCAGTCCAAGCTGTAGTGGTTTATTTATTTTTTCTCAATTTCATTTTCTTCCCCTTTAATGTGTGCATCATCATGTACAGTAGCCCTGTGTAATTTTGGGTTTACATACCTCTCTCATTCTGTGCAGTAATTCCTGTTAAGAGGGCAGGTTTGCCAGAAGTAATCATGGAGGTTTGCCCTCAACCTCCTTGTAATGTGTAAGGTGTAGCAAAGGAAGTGACAGCATGCTCTGTGTCCACTGTTAGTGACACAGGGGTGGGTCTTCTGGAAGCTATATATTACGCATAACTTCCTAAAGCTAGTAGTTCAAGGTTCAAGTCTGCTCTGTCTGGAATCAAGTCTGTGAAGTTCAAGTGACAGAGTGACAAGCTGACCCCACACTGTGTCCGGGGCTCTGACAAAGCTGGTGGCCCTCCCTACGGGAGAGGTGGCAGGAATATCCCTGTCTCTATTACAGAGTCAGGAGGGAACTTCCTTGAGGTGTGCAGCTATATGATGTGCGGATAAGTACCGGCCGCTATGATGGGCAGTCTGCCATGCAAGATGATAATAAAGATGCCCTTGATTCAAAGACCCTACTTGCCTGTGACTGGAGTTAATCAGGGAGAAGAGACTCCTCCCTGCTATCGTGGGGATCTGGAAGGGATGGAGGCGCTGTACCAACTGTGAGTAGAACTCAGCACTACCTCACACGCCTGTCATGGTGAAATCCCCACTACCAACGAGCGGGAGACTCGGGAGTCCTGTGAGCCATCAGGTGCACCACACTACACTGACATGTAACGGGGGGCAGTTTCTACACCTACGGGCCCATATGAGATTGGGTAGGGGTCGAACCGTTACAAATACAATCCACGCAATGATAAGTAATTCGCCGATCAATCCGTTCTCCTGTGATCGATCGGCGAAGATTCGGCTTGGGAGTTCACTAAATGGCTGTCGGTGCAGCAGAAGAGGACCAAATATACAAAGTTCTGTGGGAAGATGATGTGACCAGGCAGTCACTAGATACAATTGGTGCACTGCAAGAGAGGGCAGGTTTCAAAAAGGGGTGGGCCAGAGCCTGTTTCAGAAGAGGAAGGGGATAACACTTTATAAATGGTTGCTATCAAATAAAAAAATGCTTGTTACATTATAATACATTACAAATGTCATTGTGTTTAAAAAAAAAAAAGTATTTTCTCATGGCACATAATCTATTTTAATTTATTTTTTATTTATTTTTATACACAAGATATATTGCTTGGTCTGCAGCTTTAATGTGCTAAACATATTGCAGTAATGTGAAAGCGATTTGCCCTAAAAAAAACTAAATTTTTAAGGTTTGCTTTCAAATTGAAGTTATGTCCAAAGCTATGTCCACCAATCCTTTAGGGTAAGTCAAGACTGTCACTGTGTTTATTCTGTCAGCTGAAGCTTTGTTTTTTCCATATAACACATTAAGATGTAAAACCTTTTCATTAATACATAAGATAATACACTTTGTTGATGTTGCTGTGGTCTGGGGATGGAGCCAGTAGGAATGTAGTTGGTCCGATAGCCATGGTCAGGGATGGAGAATAGCAGATGGTCAGAGGCAAGCCGGGGTTGGTAATCCAGAGAGAGGTCCTAAAATCAAGCCGGGTCGCTACACAGAAGAGATAAGCAGCAGAGGGTTAAAGCACAACAGGAACAATTCAAGGCAGGGACGTGGGAACACAAGGCTACCATGAACTATGCTCAGCCAAAGAATGAAAGGAAAGGCTGAGCATGTATAGGCTGGTGCCAGGAAGCCAATAGGGCACTAGAAAGAGATAGGAGGTTGCGCAGGGGAGCACATTAGGCAGTCAAGACCAGGAAGGGGAGGAGGTAGGAGCTGCGTGTGTAGAGAGGCAAGTAGCCTCTACACTAGGCCAGAGACCCTCCTAGGCCCCAGATAGGCCCCTGAGTCACATTCAGCTTGTGGTTGCTGTAGGGACAGGCCCTAGAATAGGAACATGGCCCATTAGTGTGCAAAGTCAAGGACACAGCGGACGCTGCATTTCCTAAGAGAAGTTTGGGACAAGGCCTCTTCAGAGACAGTCATAACATATACCCGGGTGGGATCGCCTGGAAGGACATCGCGGAAGGTATCACGTTTCGGCGGATCCTTTGCAAAGTTGTCTGCTGGTAATCACATACACCAAGTGCACCAACTATATACTCTCTCCATAGTGGACGCGCGGTCAACACACACTGGGGTTTGGGTGTGGGACATTGGACACGGTGGAGAGTTGCCTTCTGCAAGACGCTTTGGATAGTTGTATCTCTAGTGGGAAGGATTACGTGATGTGTACGCATATAAGATCACTGTACAATAACAAATAACAATAACAAATACCTTAACTAAATACAGGTTATAACGCGGTTTTCCCGTGGCTCCCGTTTTTTTTGCACACTCCACACACTCGCTGCACACACTCTCTCTGCACACACACTGCTCACACTGCACACACTGCACACACACTGCTCATTGCTCACACTGCAAACACTGCACACACACTGCTCATTGCTCTCACTGACACACACTACACACTGCACACACTGCTCATTGCTCACACTGACACACACTGCACTCTGCACACACACACTGCTCATTGCTCACACTGACACACACTGCACACTGCACACACACACTGCTCATTGCTCACACTGACACACACTGCACACACACTGCTCATTGCTCACACTGACACACACTGCACACACTCAAAGCACATAAATGCAATTTGGGGGGAATCCCTTATCTGTGTCCTGGCTGTCCTCTGAGCTGTCCCAGGATCTATTGCCACCTAGTTGTTAAATCCAATGTGGGAGTGATGACCTTCTGGATGGTAGCCTCAGGGGGTTCCTACACTCTGCTGGACTGGTGGTGGCTGGCAATCTCCTCCGTTGCAGACGATCCCGGAAGTGACGTCAGCATGTGATGACCCGGCCGTGACAACTTCCTCCTCTAAGGAAAGGGATTCCCTGGGCCCGCAGTGGCTGATTTCCACTCGACTGACAGAGCTCCGTGGAATGTAATAATCCTATTTCTAGATCTGTACCACTCAGAGAATGAAGAGGACTGATGTAAATATATGTATGTGCAATAAATGGTCACACTCGACTCCTCTCTCGTTTTTCACATGTCAGCAGGACCAGACACACGTTGCCGTGCACCGCAAAACCAGGGGGCTGGGAGGGAGAGGGAGGGGGCTGGGAGGGAGAGGGAGGGGGCTGGGAGGGAGAGGGAGGAGGGATGAATCGCCGCCATTTTTTAAAAACTTTTTATTTATTTAATTAACTTCCTTCCCTCCTCACTCCCTCACTCCCTCTCTCCCGATCAGGCGCGCGGCGGCCATTTTTAAAAAAAATTAGCGCGACCCCGTTACTAACGCGGTGGTCTCAGGGTGGACCCCGAGGACCATGTTATAACGGGGTTTACCTGTATATGCATTCAGTGTGTATATTATTATATTGGTGTCCTGCAAGGAACAACTCCCACTCTGCTGGGATCCCTCACAGGTGGATGCGCTGCATCTGGTAAGTACATACACCGCCCAGGGCTCTCCGTGGCAGAGGCTCAGGCCCTGCGAGCCAACAGGTTACAAACAGCATTAGTAGTCTTCCTGTGTTGTAGGGGAAACAGGGCTACACATGGAAAGCCAGTTGTCATGATAATATCATGTGTTTTAATACATCTGGTGCTTCAGGGTTTAATGTGGTTGGAGTTTTATTTTAAAAAAATACAATATATAAGGTTTTTTTTTTGGTTTTTTTTGACAGGTCAAGACCTTTCTGGGGTCTGGGATCTTCAAAGAGGACTTAATTGGGGAGTCCTGTCATAGAGAGCCCACTAAAAGTAACACATGGGGTTTAGAGGGTCAAACGTTAATTGGACACTACGGTGTCAAAGTTTGTGTATAATTGTTGGTACATTCCAGAGAGTGTAAGGAATCGGGGAACACTTCCCCTGCGGTGTGTTGCCTCCTTACCTCCTGCTGCACAGCATCCCGCTGCAAGCGGTCAGAGAGTGCGTTCCTTGCGGCGCGCTTCCTCCTTGACTCCTGCTGTACAGGTTCCCGCACACCTTACAGAGCGTGCGCGCGCTCACGGAGGGCTTTCAAGGATCACACAGAGCTGGTCTCTGCCCCTCCGCTAGTACCGCGCGCACACCGCTCCCCAGCTGCACGTCAACACTAATCTCTCTATCCGTCTCCTGCACCTTGCAGCCTATCCCTGCTTCCGCGGAGGCCGCACCTCCGCTCAGTCCTATTCATCCAGCTGTCTCCCTAGCACTCATGGGACTTGTAGTCCCCTGCTCTAGCCCTCTTCTCATAGATCCGAGCTTCGTGTGCTACTGCAGCCACTTGCACTTGTTTGCCTTGTGCACATATTCCGCAGGCATCTGTAGTTAAGATCCTTGGTAGTGCAGTTACTTTGTAATTTAAATTAAGATTGTCAATGAGATATTAACTGTCCCTCTTTGCGGACGATATCATTCAGACAATATCAAATCCATTGACTTCCCTTCCAAATGTGCGGGTCACAATTTGGACAAATCAAAATCTTCAAACCAAATTTTGTTATAATTAAAATTAAATTATAATAATTTAAATTTGTATTTTAAGTGGAGAGAGACTCATTTAAAATACTTTGGCATCTTCCCAGCAAAATTCAGTCCCTATTTAAATATAACTTTCTGGTTCTATCCTCAGATTAAAAATTGTCTACAGAAATTGAATGTAGGGTGAATAAATTCAATTAAGATGACTATTTTACATTTATTATTATTATTATTATTATTTGTTATTATTATTATTCCACTTCAAAACCCTTCCGGTCTGAATCCCTATAAGTTATTCATAATAAATTGGAATATACTATCTGGCAAGACAAAAGGCCACGGCTAGTATGGTCTGTTCTACTTGTCTAAAAAGTGGGGGTGGGGACTAGCGGTTCTAGACATCAATACATTTTTTTATCTGGTATCCCACCTAAAAGAAGTTGCATATTGCCATTCTGACTCCAAGATATAGGATATTTCTGGGTGAATATAGAATCCTCATATGTGAAAACTCTTATTTTTGCCCACTCAAAGGACAAAAGGCCAAGTTGAATAAATTTGCTCTAATGTAATTCCTTTTCTGTTATTCAGCCAATTCTAAATATCTATTGCTTCCCCTTCTAAAATCCCTATATTTAATAACCCAAATTTCCCTCCAGGGTTTATTTCAAGATCGTATGATATTTCAAATATTGGAAACCTTCAGGATTTTGCTAACCTGTTATCTAAAGGAAGGCACCTTTTTTAATTTTTTTTTATCTTTGCCCAAATATGCTCCACCCAATCCTGACCTGTTTAGATACTTTCAAATCGGACATTTCGTGCATCACTCCTACCCTAATAAAGATTTGCCCTCAACAACCTTTCAGAGTCCATGTAGAAATAAGCTATCAAAAAGATCTAGAGTGTATAATCTAGGAGGAGCTGGTACCTATTGGAGGTCTTGCCAATCATGTATATATTGTATGACAAAATGGGAGTCCGCTTTACAGGTAGAAATATATAAAACAAGGACTGGATAGATATTTGGGATACAGCCTCTAAAACTTCAATATGCACAACTAGAGAGGAGCATATCTATCCATAAAATAATGTTCAGATGGTATCTATCCCTAAAGAGACTGAGCAGTATGTTCCCAGAAACTTCAAGCCAATTTAGGAGACAATGGGATAAAATCGTGACTTGGCTCGCATAGGTGGTATAACAATTTTGGGTAATTGTACAAAGGTTAATCAAAGAGACCTTTTTTTAAGATTTTATATTCCATTTGATCCAGTTATTATTTTATTCAAGCCCTTGGAAAATATAACTCCTTCCAATCGTAAATTGATTACTCATATTTTAACGGTTGATTGAGAACCTATCTCCGCCTCATGGAAAAATCAAAGCTCCATCAAAGAATGTTGAAGTACGAACAATAAATGAAATAATGTTGATGGTCCTTTTTTCTTTAAAAAAACCCAAAAAACAGTAAAGCATTATCATAAAATAAGGGACACCTGAATCCAATGGATAATCTGACTTTAATAGGGTCTATCTATAACTGTCTAAGTTTGACTATCCACAAATAGCTGATATATAGACAATGACTTGCTTAATATTTATTTGAATAGATATTCTCCTTAGGATCAAATCCTGTATTTTAATATAATATATTGATACTTTGTATTTTCAATTACCACAAACTACAGTGATGACTAGTTTAAGAAATTAACACATTTGCTTTTCGAAGCATGATGACTTGTTGGGAGTTTAATCCCTTTAGCTCGTCCTCCTTGTGTGTGTGCTCACTGAGGAGGATATGCCCTACCCTTCCATCTTAATACGGCTGCTTCTATTAAAACTATGGCCATGTGTATGTATGAGTGTCATCACGGGAGCAGGGTTCAGAAATACTGAGGGTGGAGGGAACAGTTCATGTGAGCATTTCTGGGTTTCTTCTTGGGGGATGTGGGAGAGGAATTTGTTTAAAAAGTTGTTGTATAAAGGATGGTATAAGGGATGGTATCAAGTTGTTGGTTCTTCATTGGTGAAATTCTAATGTGCATATCTTAACTGAAAGGTACAAGGTGCCTCAGTGAATACAAGAGAGCTTCTTCATGGAAAGTTTAGTGGTTTTATGGAATGGTTTTCCAGGTGATGGTGGCTATTACTGTGAAACAGGTATATACTGAGTACCTGACCTGTTGGTGGACCTTGAGGACTGGAGTTGACCACCCCTGCCGTAAAGGTATTGCTTGGGATAGACACCAGTGGGACTGTTCCCATGAGGACACTCAGGTATTTTTTAAACACACTTGTTGCTGGTTTTAGTTAATTTCACAATGCCTGCACCACCCTTGATTTCAGTCGTAGTAGCAATGTGGGGAAAATGACATGGAGCATCACACTTCCTGGGTGTTGCACGAATTTCTGCCTTTACCATCAGATACGCGAGATGTGACAAGTCCGGTTTAAGTGCTTCCGTAAAACTGTAACCGTGTGTTTGTCCTAACTAACACTCCTTCTAAAATCTCCACAATGATTCACTGATCTTCCTGTATTACTTGATTTCTCTGCACATCTATCGAATTAAGTTGTTTACTTTTTGGGCTGGATGGATATTCTTCAACTAGCACTCCAACAATTGTAAACAAAACATCATAGCTTGTGAACATATATCATCACATGGCAATATACACGTCATTGGGGTGTGTGTGTGATTTATTTGATCTGTGATATGTACACGTGTGTGTATGAGAGAAGAACTGTGTGTGTATGTCAATGGCATGTCACATATATAAATTTGTTATACGTGGGGGATGGGTTAAAGTTAAGAAATTAGACCTTGGTTTTCCCCCACCTTCCTGTGCATACAAGGGAAAATAAATACACTTCCTTTTTTTTTTTTTTTTTTTTTTTTATATAACTTCAATTTTATTGAAATTTTTTGTCACTAAAAGTAGTATCGCATTGTACAAAAAGAGAACATCCTTTGTACAGCATAAGTAAAAGATACTTGCAATATCTCCCTTATACATGAACAATGTAAACATTAACATATGGCTTCCTTGAAGTAATATGGTACAGTAGCCAATTTAAACTTAGGATCAAAATAGGGATGGGGAAGGTGGGGGGGGGAGTGGAAAGGCCGGAGGCGCGAGCTCCCTCTACTACTGTGACTAGTACGATGTCTGTTCCACCTTGGTATTCTTCTGTTTGGTCTACCGGGTTTGCTTGCTTGATCTCCTAGTGCGTCGTCAGTAGGTCTGCTCAGGCGAACTCCCCCTCTTTGAGTGAGAATGCATTTATGACTATCATTGCCAAATTGTGGTTATCTCTATCCCTGGGATATGTCTGTGCCAACCAAAGCGTCCAGACTAGTGGAATCAGACGATGATATCGCGCGGGGGGTCTCCTGCTTGTGGCTTGGACCGCAGGGCTCGATGGCACCTATCTAGGTGAAAGTCCTGTGCTGTTTTATCAGGGAGCAGATGCTCCAGCCACTTCTGCACACAGTCCTCCGGATCGCTGACTGATTCTGGGACCCCCCTGATTCGAACATTGTTTCGTCGATCCCTTTTCTCCATATCCTCCTGTTTATCGGAGATATCCCTCATCTTTTCCTCCAGCCGAGCCACTAATTTATTCGTCTGCTGCAGCGCCCTCGTGTTGTCGTCCATTTTAGTTTCTAGGGCTCCGGTCCGCTCCCTCAGCCCGTCCAGGTCCCGTCTTAGTTCCCATAGCTCTTTACGGAAGAACTGTTTCATCTCCCCGCAAAATTCGCGGAGGTCCTTTCAAGTGACCAGTTCTTGGTCATCCGGTCTCTGAGCAGACCTCTCGCTGTCGGAGTCTGACGGCATATTTGGCGCAGGTATGTCTGAACTACTTGTTGTTGCTGCCGCGGTGTTTGTGTTGAAATAGGCAGTGACCGAGGGGCCCTTTTGCTTCACTTTTTTTCCCCTGGTTGGCATCCCAATGTGTTCCCCTCAGTGAATCGGGCTGTGGTGGGGATAAAAAAATCACTTTGTGTGCCGCTTTTATTTGATATTTGTGCCGGTGCGAAGGGAGCTAGAACACTAGGCTTCCATTCACCTTGGCTTCGCGCATGCGCCTCTGTATAGTTCTTAATTAAACAGAAATGCCCTGCTCCACTCAATGTCTAATGTTGTAGAGGGGTGCATTTAAGGTAAAATCAGAACGTATACATCAAAAGAACAGAACCCTTTATAGTGCACTCTGAAGAGGGCCTTCTCTTGTAAGACTCAAAATAATAAAATGTTATTAAATATTCAACAAATTAAATATTCAACAAATCAATATAAAAACCACAAAAAAAATGGTGTGAACACTGTATACTGCAAAATATAATAAGCCTCTGTAGTCTCAAAATAGTATGACCAGCTCGGCTCACTGTGTGAGCCACCTACATGTGTGTGTCTCTGGGGTTGTGGTAACCTAGGTGGTGTAATCGCCCCCTAGATGGAAGGGAATTATTCTTGCATATTCTCCAGTGTTTGTGGTCTCCTCTGTTTGTCCCAAAAACCAATAATCTGGACTATCCAGAGACCGGCATTGAGCACAATGTTGGGAATAACGGTAAAACACTCTGATAAAGGGGGAAATATCATGGTACTTGTTAAATGTCCTTTTATGTCTTTTTCATAATTACGCTAACATAACAGACCTCAGTAATTCTGGTTCAGCACATATAAAAACAAAACTTTTGTTTTGAAGATAATTACTTACATAAAAATATTACAAAACGTCAGTTGATGTTTCATATGATGACCAAGCATTTTTTTTATTTTTATAACCTTTGCTGTCAGGGAGGATTTTTAATACTTTGCAGATCTTCTGGCAGTAACACCTTAATGGGGAAACACCATTGTACACAACTTTTAATTCTCCAAGGCGCCTCTCTCTCTGGCATACTATATTATTTTTACAGGGCTCAATTGGTTTGCAGGATTAAAGAAAAAAGCTGATGGAAATTCACATGGCCCTTTATTTTAAGGTGTGATTTGAGGTGCAGTTCCAGTACAAGGGAAGGTCAATCTCTGTGAGGTGTCCTTTCAATACCTTACTAGTTCAATTGTTTTAAAAGCAAAGTGTGCAACAATCTGTTCATGTTGTTCAATGGTTTGGACACGTTCCATTACCTTTAAGTGTAATGTTCTGCCACAAGTCACTCATCACTAGTAATATTTGTTAGAATTGGGGTAATACCTATTTACGTCTTACTTTTTGGGGTTTTCAGTCAGAGGATCCATTTTATTTAAATTCCATAAGTCCTAAAGACAGAGATGAGTTAAAAATCCTTTACAGTCGCATTTTCAACTAATTTTGCCCATTGTACAACAAAAAACATCAGGTGGAATCCATGGTGCGCAGTTAAATAATATAAATAAATCACTCCAAATCCTAAGATTTTTAACTTCAGACACATAGCAGCAACATTTAATATGTTAAACAAGGTGATAACTGTGCTTTTTAAGAAAATGACTGTCAATGGAGACCAGGTTATTTACACCTTTTTACCAGGATCATTCATTGAGCAAAACAAATATAAATTTTAATTTATTAGGCATAAATTCGCTTACACGCAATGATGCACAAAATACAGACAGACACACTTACTTTGGGACTGGGGTCGAAAACTAGACTTTCCTAGGTGCAGGGATCCCTATTGGGAGAGTATTACCCTGACCGGTACTTGGCCAGGAATCTCCTAGAACCCAAATCGGCATAAAATTCCATACGCCACCGCTACGTTCTCTTCTGAGAACTTGGTCCCTCCTGACTGTGAGTTAGTCCAAATCTCCTGGAACTCAAATCTGCATAAAATCTCAGCCGAGACTGCTACGTTCTTGGGCGCAAAATGCTGGACTTATACTCTGGGGGGTAGGCTTTTCAGGCTTAAAATCGAAGCCGGTTGCTCTACTATTCACACAGAAGCAACTTTGAAAAGCCCGCACGCGCTCTTGCTACCGGAGACTACGAATCTGATTGGTTTATCGATTCCTATAGTATTTTTTCAGTTTTCATTCACAAAACTGAGCAGCCAATCAATGCGTGGGAACTTTTCCAAGCAGCTAATCCGAGTCAAGCCGGCTAGAAATGGCCAAGAGACGTGCAAGTCTGCCACCTCTCTCCCTGGCTATCTCAATGCAGGCTTCACCAAGTCTCTCAGAACAAGTGGCATCATGGAGGACTGCCATTGATCTCCGGACCTGGTACTCCTTTCCCCACTGACCAAATGCTGTTCACACCTCTGAGCATCCTCTGGTTGCTTTGAACTCCGATGTCCAGCAAACTTACTGGTGCCTATGGGTTAGCTCGGGCAGCCTGTTTGGACATTTGTTCCGAAATATAAAAAAGCATATTGCATTACATTAAGGTATATTTTAATACCCTTCTGAGTCTTGGGGGGGACAGGGGACACGGGACAGAAAAAGAAAAATGTTGTAGTTTTATTTCTATCTGCCTTATTCCCCACACACTATCCCTTGGACTCGGTTTGGACTCGAGTCCCACCTCAACCTTATTTACGGTTGGGGCACCCACAAACCCTATACTGGTTGTGGGTCACCTTGGCACTAGCTGTGCTACCCCCTTAACCTAGGGATTCCCTCAGCTACAGGAATACATGTTTTATCCCTGTGCCTCATTCTCCTTTCTGGGCTGTGCTGAAGCAGGGTACCCTAGTGGCGAGACGCGCTTGCGTTTTCAAGGGGAGGTAATGCCGGGACAATGTGCTTACATGTATCCGAGAATCAGGCATGATTCCCGGGTACATTTGTGGGGGAACAGACAACTCCGGACCCCAACCTCCTAGGCATCTTCTGTCAACGGTTCCTCCGCAAACACCCCCTTGAAACACATACCCTAGCAATCCCTGCTTGCTGGCATGCCCGGAAAGGGAAAAACACACAAAATGCTTTTATTGCATACAGTATAACACAGTGATACAATGTTACTGGGTCCAAGAGCTGACTCTCTGGGACCCTTATTACCGGATCAGGGGTAACCAAAACGGGCTTGACCTTTTATTTGAGAGTCTGGTTACTCCATCCCTTCACAGAGACCAGTATGGGTATGTATAGTAACGTTTGAAAGTTTATGCTGGAAAAGTGAGTAAACATTATACAGTGAAATATAGGGTGCGTTTTAATGGCTCTCTCTGACTTCTCTCCATTATCACCATCCCAGCGTAAAGAAATCGGAAACCTTTAACACTGGGCTGACGGCCATTACTAACACCTCCCCACCCTCTTCAAAGTGCCCATTGTAACA
The DNA here is from genome assembly GCF_040206685.1 of Ascaphus truei. Taxonomy (NCBI): domain Eukaryota; kingdom Metazoa; phylum Chordata; class Amphibia; order Anura; family Ascaphidae; genus Ascaphus; species Ascaphus truei. The sequence continues at coordinate 43,474,861 of NC_134483.1, read as the reverse complement.
GAAAATAAAGCAAAATCCTACTTTAAAAAAAAAAAAAAAATGTAGCGGGTGTACTCCGGGGGTACGGTACTACTGATGCTGCGTTCACTTGTGAGGCTAACTTGAGTCCTGAGCCTCCGCCACAGGGAGCCTGGGGTGTACTTACACTCGGTGCAGCGCCTCCACTAATAAGGGAGCACTCCCACCACAATGGGATCCCTTATCAGAACCCACATATACAATACCACACGTGATTGGATAAACAGTATTTACTGATCAGAATAATAACCCTCAGTACATAACCAACATAACATTAGCCTGCATACACAGCATGTATATCATCACACATATATAACCGAGTGTGTGCTCAGAATCAGTCTTGTACCACCTTAGTCCCTGATGTACCACTGTGCCAGGCACTTTAATATCTTGGTGTCCACCAGCTAGGAAGTCGAAGTCAGTGTCAGTGTGAGGGACAGCGCTTCCCTGTGTTGGGGCCCGTTGGTGCACTTTAATATAATACCTTCCTGGCTAAGGTCCTAACCAGGAGAATCCGTGATGACTCTGCAACACCGCTACGTGATCCCACGCTGCGCTGCGCTGCTCTCTGCAGACATGGATGAACAAGCTGAATCCACAGGGGAGGGATCCCCGGCCGGATGATCCTCTGCACACTGTCTCTGCTAGGGGAGTCAGATACTCTACCAGCACTCAGGCTGCACTGTCAATCAGGCAATGTCCTGCTGTATGGTCTGTCTCAAGCTATGTGAAAGATCCCTGCATTAAGGCCTTCCCTACAGCAAGCACTCTCAGGGGACTAACTGGGCCCTGGGGGTTTGACCTCTGGCCTAGTCCCTGGAGCACTGCTCCGTGGACCCACCTGTAGCTTAAGCCTACTTTGGTACCTTAGCAATATGTCATTCACTATGCTGCACCTGGTATTTAATTATTTGCTATGCCGCATGGCCTGCTGAAACCGCTGCATCTGGGGGCATCCAGGGATATTTCATTTTATCCTAAAAGAAACCATGTGTGGAAATGTGCCACTTTATTTTAAATTAAAATGCATGTACAATATTAATACATTCCCCTTCTAAGGAAGTAATTAGAAATGTGCCCCCCCCCCCCCCTTTTTTTTTTTTGTCCCCAAAAAATCTGCCGCAGAGTCGGAGTTTGCAGATCGATTCACCAGCATGAAGTTCATGTGAATTTCAATTTCAATCTAAACGCTAGATTAGCATAATGCACAGACTAGAACTAGGGAACATGCACAGTGTTTTTGCTCCCTGTCTGGTGACCTGTTGCTGAAGGATTACACATTTGTAACATTAGTAGATCTTTGTGGCTTGGCAAAACATTTTGCAGGAAATAACAAAGAAAAAGGGTAAAACCTTTGCAAATGCATTTTGGACAGTTTAGCACATCTCGTAGATGTGTTTTGTGACCACATAAAGATGACATCAGGCGATGTGCTCTTTATGCACACACATTTACCGCACACACGTATGGTTCTTTCAAACAGAATGTTTTCTTTTTGTTGGTATGTTGTGTGTGATTCAACATTGAATGAAATAAAAGGTTGCAATATGCAGGCACAAATAGAAGCCCACACCCACACACACACTCCTCACAAATTTGTATACATTTCCCCAGGGTTTAAAGGAGTGTAACACTGCTTCCTATCGCTAGCAAGCCGCTACTATGTGCTGTGTCACCTGTAGGCTCACAGGGCCTAAGTCTCTGCCACGGAGAGCCTGGGGTTACTCACGCAATACTATATTGGGTGCAGCGCCTCCACCTGCGATGGCTCCCACCAGAGGGGTAGTGGTTCCTTGCAGGAAATATAAATATATCATTCCACAACGTAGGTAAAACAATCAATGACTTTACTTGCAGGCCATATCGTACACATATGCACATATACCTCAACCGGTGACCCTCGCTAGAGGAGACACTATACACGGCGTCGCGAAGGACGCTAGCTCCACCTCCACTCTCCAACTCCACTGGATGTTCCCACTCAGTGTCCCGTAACCCCACACCGTATTACCCCCACCCTCAAGTGAGAATGATATGTGTGACTGCGCAGCCACTATGTCCCTTGTGAATGTGATAGGCCTCGTTGGTGCACTTGTAGATTACCTGCCAGGCACTCCGGTGCCCGGGCCTGCCAAGGAACTTCACAAAGGATCCTAACAACGACTGTACACCGGAACTACCGTCCGGCGCGATCCCACCCGGATGGCTGATGCAGCAACAGCAACGGTCCGCTCCCAAACCTCTGATCGGACGCGCAGCTTCTGCTGTGTCTCTCACTGTCCTTAGATAGTAAGTGGCAGGGTCCCTAACCTGGGGGCTGTCCCTGACACTCCTCACACTACTGGGTGACTCAGGGCTAGCTGGGGCCTTGGGGGCTGCTGGCCTAGTGCAGGGAGTCACTGACTCCTGCACCCTACCTCCTTCCCCTAGCTGCTCCTGGCACCAACTGACTAGCGAGCTTCAAGCCCCCGAAATGTATTTCATCTCCTCTGCAGGGAGATGCTGTAGCACTATTGGCTCCCTGGCGTCACATGGGGTGCTGCTGAGGCTCATGGGACTTGTATTCCTTTCCAAGAGCCTTCCCTGGTAGGCTAGCGTCTCACGCGCTATCCCTGAGCTGTTTGTGAGCCTCCCGGTACCTCCGTCACCTGCGCAACGCAACCCGCAATGGTGGCTTCCTTCACCGCGAGCCGCCGGGACCCTCGTGACGCGACCGCGGTCCTAGCAACGGCCCTCTCGCGTCCCCGGCAACCGGCCGCATCTCTAAGGTAGCGCGCTGCTCGCGCACCTGCCCCCTCACCACCTCGCGAGCGGCGGCTGTGAGCCCAAGAAGGAGGGGGGGTCAGCTCGAAAAAGGGGAACCTGGCTACATCAGCAATTGTGTTTTTTTGTTTTTTTAACGTTTTTATTTATTACCCCACCCCTGCATCCAATGAGCATATAGGAAGCTGTGTTCGTCAGAAATAGATTACTAATTTATACTTTAGAAAACACCTATTCCAGATTTTTCATTTTTAGTCAAATGTAAAAATAGTGTTGGTGCATTTTTATATTTTCCTATATCTGTATATGTACATATAATACAAAGTTTAGCTACTGTAGATGCACAACATTTACCCCCCCCCCCCCAAATAAAATATTTTTGTGTGGGTCTACACCGGATGTAATAATGTTGATCAACAAGTGTTTTGCATGGTAGACAGATCTTTAGTTGGAAGAACACTTCTCCCCCCCCCCTGCCAATCACAGATGGGGACCCTGTGGGGAAATCTACATGCATTACCTGTCAGGATCACAGGAGGCCTGAGCCTCCGCTGATGGGAGCCTGCGGTGTATCCTGGAACGATACTCACAATATAACAGTGCCTCCACCTGTGCAGGATTCTAGAGTATAGAATAACCCCTGACACAGGATCCACATATAGTAACCACATACACCAGTGTATATATAAATCGTTTACTACGTGCAGATAAAGAATATAACATACATCAACTATGTGTCACACTGTAACACTGGCCTCACTGGGATGTAACCCCACACCAGAAATGACATACCAAGACACACAATTTTATTGTGACTCCTGTAATCGGTAGCCCATCGTACAGATGATATACACAGGGTAAAAGTCAATGATAAATTGTAACTTTTTGACACATTTCCAAAATGCCATGAGTATCAATTTTCCACCAAAACGGTCCATTGCAAGGTTTTTATGGTACATCTCCTCCCCTATTTTATATAACTTTTGCAGCTGTAAATTGATGTCAACTAGAAACCTTTCCTTTACACAATGACAGCAAGATCGTCCAAATAGGGTAAGACCTATTTCTTTTATATGTAGCCATGCCACCTGTGACTACTAGCCTACCCTTGCACTGGCAGTAAGCTGTGGTAAGAACGGGACTTCCAGCAGTAAAAATGGGTTTTCCCCACTCCATGGTGTTTCATTCGAGTGACGGTGGGAGGCAGTGACCTCAGGCCTGAGCATGTCAAATTATGGGACAGACCTGGTGCCCTTCTCCTGGCTGTATTTAAAGGCAGTACCGCCCAAATTCATTAGTGCTTCTCCCCACTGAGAGAGGCAAGGTCACACAACTGGGAGTCTGAGATTGGGGCCTTCCCTAGCCTCTCCCCTTGGTGGAGAGTGAGTGCGAGCCTATACCCCGACTACTGATAGGGGAGAAGAAGAAAATATGGCGGTTCACAGCCATCGGTGTGGGTAATGAAAGAGCGCAACTGATGAATTAAAAAAAAGTAACTTTTAATGTGCACTAGGCATATACAAAATGCCACAAAAAACTCTGATGCGTTTCATCCTGTTACTAGGACTCTTTGACAAAGTCCTAATAACAGGACGAAACGCGTCAGTTTTTTGTGGCATTTTGCATGTCTAGCGCACATTAAAAGTTACTTTTTTTTAATTCATCAGTTGCGCTCTTTCATTACCCACACCGATGGCTGTGAACCGCCATATTTTCTCCTTCTCCTCTGACTTCCCGAGGCTGGAGCACGCCGACACTGCGCAGAGATCAAATCCTTGGATTACGGCGTTTGATCGGCAACATCGACGGGTCAAGTTTTGTGAGTAATACGCCCTTAGGGGCTCTTGGGCTGTGCGTTGGATGCCAGGATTTGTGAGGGTAGTAGCAGAGTTTTATTCCACAACTGTGGGTCTTCCATTGAAATTTGCTCCTTACCACTTTCTAGCCCCCTTCCTGAGGACTGATACTTCATTGAACATATGGAGCCCTTTTAATACGCTTATTTATAAGTGGATTTGAACTGTTGCAGTATTCATACTTTCACTATTCATTGTTAGTGCCCTTGTGTGTGACTTTAGAGCAGCGGTTTTGGAGTTCTTTCTCCGTTCTACATATACTGATAGGGGAGTGTAACGCTTGCGCTACCCACGAGCAAGACAGGACCCCAGTACTGAGGTGGGGAAGTAGCAAACCAAGCACCCACAGCAGCGGAAGCTTGTCTGGCAGGCAGATTGTCAAACGTAGCCGGGTCTGGGTTGGAGAGAGTGTGTTAATCGATACTTGCCAAGGTCTTAGAATGAAGAGTTCAGAATAGTCAACGTCCGTTAGCCATGGTCTGGGGTTGGAGAGGTCAGAATCGTGGAGGTCCGTATAGCTGTGGTCTGGGTTGGAGAGTCCGCAGAACCGAGGGTAAGCTGGGGTCAATATCAAGAGAGGTCTGAGGAGGAGGGGGTGGAAATCGGAATGGCTGCTGGGATCCAATCCGTGATTGGTTCCCTTGCGTGCCACGTGACGCGGCACTCGCCGAAACCACAAGCTCCTTGTTGCTCCGGCTGGCTGACGTGTCACAGCACGCAGTCAGCCACGCCGGAAGGAGCCAGCAGGGACCTCCAGACCGGCGGTAAGGGTCTGGTGGCACACGTGGCCGCGCGCGCCGCCAGACGCAGCGGGACCCAAGCCTAAGGTGCCCAAGGGATGGGGTGCAATCAGGACAATAAGGGGTATAGTTTCCTCCTTGGGATACGAGTAAGGGGTTTGCTCACTACTGTTGCCGTGTATGCTATTATGCTAATGTGTTATATAATACCCTATTGGTAAAAGGTTATACTGTTATGCTATTGTGTGGTATTTATTTACTGGACAAGTTCCTGTGGCGGGCTATCCAGTCTGCGGCGGGATCCTCACAGGTGGAGGCACTGCACCCTGCACACCAAGCTCCCTAGAAGTGGAGGTTCAGCCTTCTGTCGCCCAAACAGGTTAGCACCCTAACACCATAGTAGGGTTTAGGGGTGTTTCACAAGGATAAACTTATATTTTTATCATTTATTGATCTATGTCAAAGCAACAGTATTACAAATTCCCATGAACCTGCTAATTTAGTGATCGTCCAGTTTTTGTTCAACTTCGTTTTTCTAAGGGGGTCAAATTATGCATTCTGCAGTTACTATTAGGATGAAGACCGGCTTCCTGAAATCCTAACTGAGGAACGACGTGGACATCTACAGGCTTTTGGATGCAGCGTTTTCAGTTCACAAATTCTGAAGATTATCACTAAAGTTCTGTAGCAACCAAGCCATTAATGTGTCATGTATACTCATCCTATACTGTACACTAACATTTTGTGCACACAATTGACAAGTTGTTCTTTGTCTAATATTTTATTGGCTGGCTTGATCTGGTAACATGTTTGGTATTTTGCGAACTTCCGTTTTGTTGAATTTTGAAATATGAAACCTTTAAAACAAAATAAATCAGTTTTGTTGTCACTGAATCTTTGATTAGAAGCTTAAACACATGAATCTGGCCTAAAAAGCTTCTGCTGGTAGTGTTGACCATCTCAGGAACCTCCTTGTAGTCTGCCGACCGAAACATCCTGTAGTCGTGAGGGCCTTGCCTGTTTGCTTATAAGTTAACACTACTTGTTTCTGTATTTCACTTTTCTACACCATGTGAACTCTACTTGCCCTAAATAAATGCGAGTGGGAAACTTTTGTGATCAACCTCAAACGTCTTTAGTTGAACTAGATATATTTTGAAGAACGTGTAACTCTGCAATAGGCTTGATGATCTATTGAAAGAATCAGCAAGAAAGCGTAAAATACTCCCAACAGACACAGTTTTTGACTATTTTGCAATGTGTGAAATGTCACATTTTAAAAATCGTATACCTCCAAGTTACCTTATGTAACCCATGTTTCACCGTCCCCTCCCCCTCTGGGAGAAGGTCGGAATTACTATCTTAGTGTGGTGCTGAGGCATACCTGCTGGTTCAGGAGAGCTGAGTAGCTGCGATGGTAAGGGGCAACAGGACAGGCTTTAGTGGTCTCTGGGTTCTTGCTCATTGGATCAGCGCCTCCAGCTGTGATGGGATCCTAGGATGTAGAATATCGGCTCCCTCACAGCACTCCCTACCCCTCCTGCCCAGGAACTGACACCCAGGCAGAGGTATGGTGAACAAGTAGGTTTATTGGACATGCTGCAGCAGCTCTTCATACAGCATAGTTCTTGAAGCCCAACGTCCCAGGACTTCAGGATGGTGCTTGCCAATAGTATGGGGCCTTGAGTCTTGGTGGTTCTCAGGCCCTTTTGGCCTGAGGTGGGCCAGCTCATCCACGCAATGGGAGAGGCTGACAGCATATGCTCTCACCTTGGAAGGCAGAGCAAGAATAATCAAACTTTGCAACACCCACTGGTTAGCTTCAGGAAGGGGTGGGCTCATGGACTGTACCTTTCACTGATAGGCTTACACAGGCCATGAGTTACCACCTTCCATCACTTAAAAGTGGGCGAAAAGGGGGGTCAACGGCCTATAGATTAACCCAGGAAGGCCCTCAACTTACTAGGGATTTACATCACAGATACACTGTGGGGGAAAGAGAGGTACTTATGGACTTACCATGTTACACTTATAATGGTTGCTGATGTCTCTAAGAAGCAAGTTGTAGGCAAGTGCAGTTTTATTACAGTAAATACTCGCCTCTATACTTAGTTTTGCGGAGACAGCAAGGGAGCCAAAATGTGTGTTCTGCACCAAAAGGTAATTGTTCAGTGCTTTCATGTGGGCAGTTTCAATAGTCCTATTTTGTTTCATTCTATAAAAAAAATCTCCTGTTACAGCTACTGTTAAAATGTAATACATCATTGATGAAGGGTAATATCCCATTAGCCATCTTGGCTGGCTTCACTGACAATATTGACTGAGAATGGGAAAATGTAATCGCTACTCATTAATTCTGACTCTTTTGTTGCATTAAGATGACTGGCAGCAACTGAAGGAGCTTTGGCAAGGACCTTACATTTGTGGGAGTATTTTTCTTCATACTTTAAGCACTGTACAAAATGAAAAATACTTCGGTTAAACACAATTTTTAGACAATGTTATGTACTTTTGAGTGATGTCAGATTTCTTTTGCGATAGATGTTTTCGAACAGACGTTTCTGCTTTTTTTGGTTAAATAAAATTAAGTATATCTTGGTTAGAGATGCAATCCCACATAGTTGGACAGAAAACAGACGAACTGGCTTCCGCATACAAATGTAATAGCAAAGATTTCGCTGCTTTTATTTCTGAGGAACTTGGTTAAAAGTTTAATTTTCGCCAGGAGGTCTCTGAATGGGAAGTGTTTGAAAAGTGTTTTTATTTATGAGAGGGCCAATAGGATTAGGAGGTGGGAAGGGGGGGCTCTGCCTAATGTAAGCACTTGCTGAGCACACAGTGACATCGAATGAAAAGGAGCAGCCAGAGGCAATCAAACCCTTCCCAAGACTAACTTTAAAAATTAATTTTAAAAGTACAAAGATGTCAGATTTGGATGAAAAAATAAAATCAATCATCCTTATGGGACCCCTTAAACATATCACTTGTCAATTATTTCATTTTGGTCCTAAAAGGGATTGCCCCTTAAAGCTGCAGACCAAGACATATCCTACATGGTTTTTATTATTATTTATATATAAATCACTTCTACTATGAGAAAATACTTGTAATATTTATTTTTAATGTATTAAAATGTAACAAGCATTTTTTTTCTATAGCAACCATTTACAAGGTCACATCTCCTTCCTCTTTTGAAACAGGCTCTGGCACACCCCTTTTTGAGCCGTGTCCTCTCTAGCAGTGCACCAAATTGTATCTAGTGACATGCTCTACCCCATAGAACTTTGCATCTTTGGTCCTCTTCTGCTGCACTGACAGCCATTTAGTGAACCCTGGAGCCGAATCTTCATGGATCGATCACAGGTGAACGGATCGAGTGGCAACTTAGCTAATTATCATTGTGTGGATTTTATTGATGCATATTTTAAAGGGAGAAAAAATAGCAGCTTGGACTGCTGCTTTAAAGATGCAATATCACAAAGTCAGTGTTAAAGTAATTAATTCTGCTAAAAATATGTTTCCCTAGATTTTAATTACACAGTGCATTTTGGGGATCTCCGAATGGGCGAGTATTTCTCAACTACATGTTTTCTTTAGACTGGGCCCACCCTGTACTTATCAGAGCCAAGAGAGCCCAGAACACACCGTGACAATGCACAAGGGAGCAGCCAGAGGAAGTGAAACCCCTCCAAAGTTCTCAGCTCGTCATGTTTTGTAAACCAACTTAAAAAATGATTTTCAGATATTTGTAGGTGTCATATTTTGGTAAACAAAAGGCAACAATCACCCCCGTAACCCCTGGTACTGACAGTGTGTGTGGTAGCGTGGTAGGGTGGTACTGGGTGGGGTTTGAGGGCCCCTTCCTGCAAGTCATTTCTTTGCACGGCCCTTGAGCTGCAGTAGGAAACACAGGCTGGGCAAATCCCTTCTGTGCCGAGCATGGAGTGGGCGGGGCCTCAGCGAGTGCAGAGGAGAACAGTGTGGAGAATGCAGCAGGATCAGGGGGCTGAGAGGGAGGGACAGTATTGGGGGGGGGGGTGAGGGAGCAGGGCTGGTTTGGGGGCAAACGGCAGCTATAGAAAGAAAATAAAGGCAAAACATGAGGGGGTGTGGAGTGGGGAACATGTGAAGGGGAAGGAAAAGATATGCTGAGGAGAAAATGATGATTGTTAAACGGAGGCTGAAAGTCAGGCTGCGCCTATAGTGACGGCGACATCGCGGCAAAACAAATGTATTGCCGCCATCGCGTGCGCTTATAGTAGCAGCGCGACGACTTGATCGCTGGAAGTCAAGTCAATTTGATTTTTTTTGCAGCGACTGCAGCGTGCCGTCGCTGGCATTATATAAGCGCAGCCTAGGAAAGGTGGGGGGGATGTGTGCTGTGGTGGTGGGGAGTGGGGGGGGGGGCGAAGAGACATGAACATTGAAGAAAATGACACGGAGATGAGCATGTCGGGTGGAGAGAGATTAATGGGGTAAGAGATTGAGAAACACATGGTGAAGGAAAGCAAGACATTGGAAGGGAGCGAGGGAGAGACATAAGGGGTAAAGAGAAATACAGGAGGGGAGCAATAGAGCGACACAAGAATAACATTGTGTGTGCAGCAGACCTGGGGTAGGTGGAGATAAAGAGATATAAGGGGGCGGAGAAATAGACATGACTGGGCAAAGTATATATAATTGTTGTAACTGTTGACGAGCAAAGGATGGAGACCCCCATTCTACAAATGTGTCCTGGGCCCAAAACACTGTGTATGTATGTAGTCTAAACCAGTGAGTTAATGTAATGACGGAGAAAACATTTTTCTCCCGAAAACACATGCAGGTAAAAAGAGATTTAGCCCTCCTGCTTACAGAAGCATACTTTGACGTATCGAAGGATGAACGCAGTACTTGACACTGATTTCCACAACTTTGGCTATCTTCTCCATTGTCCCACTTGCTGAAAGTGGAGTACTGTACTTTGAAAATATTTATATTTAAAGACAAAAAGTAGTATTGATCCAGCGTTGCTGGCCCCTTTTAGAGTGACAGGCAGACATACACATGCTTGTAATGCTGCTTCTGAGTTAACTCTCTGTGCAGCAATAAACAAAACCTACATATACATTCAGATTAAATTAAAATTATTTCAATGTTTATAGATCAATGGAAGTTAAAACCGCACACTAAATCCCAAAGTACAGTTATTGTTAACACGGTAACATTTTAATAGATTTTGAAAGCGGAGGCCTCCGGAGCTGAACAGAGTTAATTTCAGCTCCGGGGACCCCCTGCTCCTCGAGATACGTACCTCCGCATGGGATGCCGCTCCAGCTGGGCTAGTTGGGTTCATCATAATGGCTTAAATGTCCCACGTCACGTGGACCAATAGAAAGCAGTGATGTCATCCTTTGCGGCTTCCTATTGGGCCATGTAACTAGGGCATTTAAATCTCCGGAGCTGCTACCGGCACCCACTACAAAGGTAATCTCTGGGAGCAGGGGGTCCCCGGAGCGGAAATTAATGTGGTTCAGGTCCCAAGACCCACTTCATCCCACCTAGGGGGAAATGCTGTTATTTTTTTTTTTTTTTGTAGAGCATATGCTCCTTTAACCACAAACTGTCCAATATAACTCATGGATTCAATTGAATGTAGCCACTGCAAATCACACGAGGAACCTTGTGGCAGCTGTAACAATGATGTGATAATGGGTCCAATAACGTCTGATACATCTGGATCTGAGGTTGCAAATTGACCCCAAGTCAATGAGAGAGGTGGGAGCCAGTATTGATTTTTATTTTTCCCTGTCTCCCATTCCAGTGATATTTAATAGATTATCTTATTGCAAATCAAAGTGGGTATTTAAAAAGAAAAAAAATTGAGTATATTCAGTGGCACATGCTGTCTTTACAATATGAAATGATTTGAAAGCTTTAAATCTAACCTTATTGCCCGACAACTTGCGCGCAGCACAGCATCACCGTAAAAGCAGCACAGCGTCTTATGTTAACAGTATAGTGTAACAATGGCATTCTTGGCTTGTCTAGTTTGCAAATACATGGCTATACAAAATTAGCCAACTAGTGTATTATTAATTTTCTGTCACGTTGAAACGGCAAAGCCTCCAGTGTTATGCCAACATAAATATGTTTTTCTGTAAGGAATGTGTATATCCAGAAGAGCCAGGTCTAGCAATGAATACTAAACAGACCAACTACATTAACTGTCTCAATGCTGGAGGAGGCTTGTTCAACAGGTACACGGGAGCAGTCCCCAGGCTTATTTTAGCACAGGGTTAGCCAAGTCCAGTCCTCAAGAGCTACCAAATGGTCAGGTTTTTGGACATCTCTGCTTCAGCATAGGTGGCTCAGCAAAAGATTAAACCACTTGTGATGAAGAAGGGACTCATTGAGCCACCTGTGCTGTAGCAGGGATATTGTGAAAACTGACCTGTTGGCAGCTCTTGAGGACTGCAGTTGGCAGGGTACTTGGTTTATCATTTATTTTAGCGTTTTGCAGACATGGCTGAAGCTATCTGTCACTATTACTACCAATCAGTGCAGTACTTTCCTACTAATATAAAGCAGCATCAAGTGATGACTGTAATATAATTAAGCATTCATACCATGTCTAACTGTGCAAACATACAGTATATGCCAAGATCCTGCATGCACATATACACCATTCAATGTTAAAGAAGCTTACTACTGCTCATCCAGGAATGTGGTATATATGATTCAATGCAGCAAATGGGACCAAGGATGCTACATTGATGAAACCAGCCAAAAACTTTACACCAGAATGAACCTACACACACACAATAACACACCGTGAAGAGGAAGATATTGCACTCCAGTGGGACACCACTTCTCACAGCCAGATCCTTCCATAAAGGATTTAAACATTCAAATCCTCGAAAGAATGTTTAAAAATACCCAAGAGCGGAAATCGTGAATTGAAAAGTACAGTATGTATGTCTTTATTTATATAGCGCCATTAATGTACATAGCGCTTCACAGTAGTAATACACACGACATCATATAAATAAAAAATAATACAGTATAAATAACACATACTGGGAAGTGCTTCAGACCTAAGTAACATTTAGTAACACAAGCAGTGTTCGACAAACCTATACATTTGCTCGCCCCGGGCGAGTGGATTTAACATCGTGGCGAGCTCCTATTGGCCCAAGCAGCACACGTTTGGTACTAGGTGGCGAGTAGATTTTTTTGTTCGGCGAGTAGATTTTTTGGTGATTTGTCGACCACTGAACACAAGGATCATGTTCTTTGATACTACAAAAAAAAGTACTTAATGCTGATATGGGGTTTCTTCCACACAATCATAATTGTGTGTAATGTTTCTTCGTCTGTTAATTTTACGATTCAACCCCCTCTCTCCCCTTTACACCCCTACCCACCCTGCACACTGCTGATAGATGTATGGTCCTGTCCTTTTCATCCATTTATTACCCTGTCTATTTACTATGCGCTTTGCAAATCCTTCTCTACATCACGTGCCTTAGATTCTTGGTGTTAACATCTACGTTAAACTCATGGAGTCTCTGTAAATCAGTATTGGTGAACCGAAGAAGAGAGACGAACTCTACAAAAGCTTGTCTTATAATATTTATTAGTCCAAATAAAAAAAGGTATCCTATACAGAAGTACTCATTTACTCTGCACTATTGCTACTGGACTAACGCAGCTATTTCTATTGAATAACATGTCTACAAATGCCAATGTTTCTTTAATAATTTAGAATATGTTCAATTTTCAAACTCCCAATCTAACCCCATGCCATGCTTTGTATTTTCCATACATAATCGCTGGAGTCAATTTGGCTGTTCTGCAAATTTAGACCACAAATCCAATTTGTCACACACATAGCATGAGATATATATTGTCTGCGGCTTTTAATATGGTTTGCAAGCTTGTGGGATTTTTTTTAGTAATGAAAATAATTCTGCAACAATACAAATGTTTTGGTGATGTCCATGTCAAAGGGTGGTTGTCTGAAAACTCACAAAAGCAGCCTCGACAAACACCAGGTGCTATAATGTTTCTCTGTAATAGAAAACAATTTCTCATAGAAATGCAGTATATGAGCAGGAAATGTAAAGGCAATTCTAAAAAATATTTGTCTTGACCCGGTTAGTGGGATTGTAACTTTATCTGTATCCTCCCATTGATTCTATTGACGCATGGTTGCTTTTCTACTTCAAATGCATTTAAGTATACGTTGTACGTCAAGGTGACACAAGTTTGAGCCAAGCCTTCTGCTCCTGTGTAATGGAAACTGTAGAGCCTCTCGCTGGGGTACTTTGTTTGCTTTTGGTAACTATCCCATGTCGTTCCACATCGTCTCTATGTTCCACACCTATTCTGTAGTGGTTTCAACAGGATATCCTCTATTTTTTCACCTAGGCTTGGCTGTGTGAGCCAACTTGTAATGAGGAAGAGCGCTAGAAGGTGACACATTTGGTGTGTACGTAGACACACAGGTGATTATGTGCAGGGCTCAATGCAAATTAATTGGTAGTAAAATCACCCTCCCCCTCCTTGCAGCTCCCTCATGTAACTGGGTCACTGTGTCACTGGTTGCAGCTCTCGTGTCACTGGTTGCAGCTCTCGTGTCACTGGTTGCAGCTCTCGTGTCACTGGTTGCACTTTACCCACGTAAAACTCAAAGGTGTAATCTCAAAATGAAAAACACGAGGGGTAAGTATAAAAGTAATTTATCACACACACAGACATAGTAGTCCCTTACATGCAAGTTAAAATGACTGTACCAGCAGTCATGTATTGCAAAAGTCCGGTTGGATGTCAACAAACACATTTGGGATAAGGGCGCGCTAGAGTCCTGCCGTGTATCCGGCCCAGGTGCCACAGCCTCCAGGGACAGCCGGCGTCCCCACAACATGGATGCAAAACCATGTGACTGACTGACTTGTTTTTTAGTGAACATACTTCCTAATATATTCAGAAAATGTTATGGCACAACGTGGAGAAGAGGCTTCCAACAGCAACACCTGGAAGATCATTCGGGAGGCCTTCTTCCCCCAGCAGTGGGTTGACAAGGGCTCAAGCTTATTTCTGCTCTCCGTATGGTGATTCTTTGCTTTCATTGTTTAATCAGAAACACTGGAAACCTCTGTTTGTAAATGAGTAGGTTATTTGAAAAGGTATAATTTAGTGCTTTATGATTTGTAATAAGATCACATAATGAAATGTTTGGTGAGGCTTTCGAAAGAGTGTTAATTGCTTGAATTCTTCACCTTTTTATTTCATTCCAATACACCTTTTGAAATTCACTTTTTCAATGTGATTGTGACACGCGGGGCCTGTGCGGTGTTTGGAAGGAGTTATCAAGTAATTTGGCATAAATCTACATTTTACAAAAAAAAAAAAAAAGGCCACCAACTTGTCATAATAAAGATGCTGTGTAAAATATTTACTGTATCACACTGTGTAAATGTTTCATTCGGGCAGTGTAGCAACGTGTTGGCTTCTGGCACTCCTGTCTTTTATTAATAATTCAGCCACTGCAGCAACAGTATGTGTTGGCTGACTGAATTATTGACATTTCATTGAGATGGTTATGGTACCCTAATTGGTCTGCGTGTGACTGAAGGATTCCTCTACTGGACCACAACCTCTTGAAAGGAGCACTGGTCCCTCCTGGTAGTGAAATACTGGCACTACTGACATTCTTATTGCCACATTAAGTTAACTCATTTCCTGCCATACGGTTCTGGTTTGCAATGCGGTGCAATCCCGTCTGACTACCAAATGGTTTTAGGACGTGTAACACCCAGTGGTAAAGTGTGATGTGCTTGGAGTTACACAATATCTGTATCTAGAATGAGGAAAGGATTTATGGCCGTTCCTAGTTTTAATTGAGTCAACGTGCTCATTAGAAAATTATGATCATGGTGAAATGGACAGTATTTTTTTTATCCTTGGTTTTCCTAAAGCGTTTTAATACCAAACTCTTTTTGGGCGTTGTTAATCAGACTGCAGTAGTGCCGAACGTGGCATTCTCACACTAACTCCCATTGAAGGTAGATGAGTCTGTATCCTATTCTATCCGGTGAAAACTGCGTTGCACAGTTTTTTTTTTCACTTTAACATGTAATAGGTAATTTGCGAAAAAGTACATAAAAAGTTATTAAAAGTTGAAACTTTGAGTAATATCTTCGATTGTTCTGATAGTGTTTTTAATTTATGAACATTTAAGCCACAATTACTTGTTTGTCCTATAATCTTTATGCCAGAGAACATTTAGAATGAATCTTAGCTTAATCTTAACTACTAACTTATTAGCGAAACGCAACCCAAACCACAAACCTGAATCTCATCCTGGGAGTACCCATATAGCCCCACCCCCTCCCAACACTGCCCACAATTTTCAATTTGGCCCAGTATCCGAAGGGGAGATTACACAAGCGCTCCTCATTAAAACTAAGCAGCCAATGTGGACCTGACTTACTACAATCTAGATTCCTAAGACTTGGTGACCCAGCAATTGCCAAACCAATTGCTTCCATAGTCAACTCTATCCTGTCTGCAGGCCATATCCCTAAGATCTGGAAAACTGCCAGAGTTGTCCCAATCTTCAAATGTGGGGACAAAAACACGGTCTCAAACTACAGGCCAATCTCCCTTCTCCCAATCCTATGCAAAGTCATGGAAAAATGTGTCACTCCTAATTATTGCTATTAGTATACAAAGACAAATTTCCCTAGCCAATTCCAATCTGGCTTTTGCCCCAAACACTCACTGGTGCAATATTCCTAGATTTTGCAAAGGCTTTTGATACTGTTGATCATGCTATCCTGCTTAACAAACTCCAGAGCTCTGGAATAGGGAAGCATGCTTTAAACTGGTTTCAGTCCTACCTATCAGGTAGATCCCAACATGTGTCCATCTCGGGCTCTAACTCTAACCCCCTGGATATCACCTGTGGTGTCCCGCAAGGCTCTGTTCTGGGGGCCCTACTCTTCTCAGTGTTCATCAATGATCTTCCCACAGCTTGTAAGGAAGCTTCAATACTCATGTATGCAGATGACACAATCTTATATGCACACAGCCATAGCCTCTCCGACCTTCAACACATACTTTAGTCTGAATTTTTGAGACTCGAAAACTGGATTTCCCAAAACAAACTGTTTTTAAACACTGACAAGACTGTAACAATGGTATTTGGGACCAAGACTAAATTTTTAAAGCGTCCAGTCACTGAGCTCCAGATCAGAACCAACGCCAACACCACCCTAACTCCTGTTACAAGTTTTAAATACCTGGGCATATGGTTTGACTCCCACTTGACATTCGGGATGCACATTGATACCCTGACATCCAAAACCTATGCCAAACTAGGTGTACTTTACAGAAACAAATCCTCTCTAAGCCTGCTGGTCAGAAAGCGTATCGCACAGCAGATGCTAATGCCAATTATAGACTATGGAGATATAGTATATGGCTCAGCACCACAAACCCACCTTGGCAAACTTGACACCCTCTACAATTCAATTTGTCGTTTTGTTCTCCAATGCAATTACAACACACATCACTGCGAAATGCTCAAAGAACTAGATTGGTCATCACTCGAGTCTAGGCGCAAAGTTCACCTTTCCTGTCTTGCCTTTAAATTCTTCATGGGCAAGCTACCCAGCTATCTGAACAAGCTCCTCACCCCTACCACATGCAGCACTTATCACCTGAGATCAGACTCCAAAAGACTGTTCATGGTCCCAAGGCTCAACAAAGTATCCGGCCGCTCCTCCTTTTACCGTGCAACCCAAAACTGGAACAATCTACTGGAGACTCTCACTTCCACCACCAGTTTAAGTTCTTTCAAAACTAAAGCTGTCTCACATTTTAATCTGGTCTGTAACTGTTACATAAGCCTATAATATACATCTTCTCTAACTGTGCATGCAATGTATGTATTGTATATAATGTATACCCTGTTCATTTATGTAACTGTATTTGTAACCATGTATTATTTGTCATATTAATTCTATGCCCAGGACATACTTGAATACGAGAGGTAACTCTCAATGTATTACTTCCTGGTAAAACATTTTATAAATAAATAACTTTAAAAGTTCTTCTTTTTTAACCTGTGTAGATCAAGGCTTAACATTTTTTTTGTGTTTAAACCGGTCCACTTTTTGTTTCACATTTTACATCTATAGGGTTCAAGCCATCAGTCACATGTCTATCCCACTCCTTCCCGGAAATTTTCAATTATATTACAAAAGATGAGGGATGAAGCAGATCCCTCGACTTCTCTGGGGTCCAGACAAAAGTAGTCTCTAGAGCAAAATTGCTTATCGCCAATGTTTGTTTGTTTGAAAATTGGCATGTTAACAATTATTTGTTTGTGAAGCAAAGTGTCAATATGGGAGGGGATTTGGACCTTTTTTTATATACTGCAATTTGTGCAAATTCTGGTGAAAAACAGGGGATATTGGTGATGTTTTGAGCTGTGCGAACTTTTGTGAAAATTTTGTAATGAAATGCAAAATGTAAGAACCCCTCATCAAAAAAAAAACATTAGCACGTGTTCCTCTATGTCAAGGCTCCGCAATTTCAGTCTTGCAGAAACCATGAAAACCTGGCATTGTCGCTGTTTCTGAAAGTAACCATTTACACTAGTTGTCGTAGAACTAGGTTGTGTTGCCTTGGACACCTTGTCTGTCTGGGTTGCTCTCGAGCACTGCGCCTCTGGAGCTGTGTATCCACATCTTGAGTAGCTTTCCTCTGTATAGATCAGTGGCAGATTTGTGCAAAGGCCTTCAAATTTGATTTGCAAAATTGTTTGCAATTTTCCTCTAATTTTGCAGCTCATACAAATTTGGCATTGCGTGAATATAGACATTTTGCGACTGGGTAGCAGTAGTTGGCCATGTGTCCTTATGTAATTTGCGTCTGTGTTGGAATTCGCAATGCACATTGACATTTATTGCTTGGCGAATGTTTTGCAAAGGTTGCCATTTTTTGGCGGGAAAATCCCCCAGCACATTTTGCCTGATTGATTTTAAATTAAAAATTCTGTCATCGCTGGTTTATTTTTCATCAATCATATACATGCAAAACCAGAAGTAATGTAGGAATGCAATAAAGTGACCTGGGGACAGTCCCATGGTACAGTAGCTCTGTGCTTGAAATCATAGTGTGCTAACCGTGTAATTACCATTATTAGACCTTGTACTGGCACTGATTAAATAACATCTGGTCTTCATCCTTTATAAAGTAACATCAATAAGGATTTCTCCAATAAATCAGTACATCATTTGCAATGTTTCCATAATGATTGTAGTTATTTGACTATCTTTTGATTTAAAATCTGACTTCTGTTTACTTCAATTTTTAATATTAATATTTTTTTTAGCATCGATTTGTATGTAAAATATTCATCTTTTCAATTATAGCAAGGGAATAGTTATAAACCATTTTACTGTGATGTATACATTTTTTGGAGGCGGCATGTCCCACATTTTACAACACTATATACAAGGAAGGTGAAGAACGATTTCAAGCTATTGAAGCAGATTCTTTAACAATAGGCGAGTCACTACCTGGTTGTGGAACAGTTTTGCATACAGACTTGTGTAACCCATGTTTCTCCCCCCCCCCCATGGGAGATTGCATTGCTACGTGGTGCGGTGCATATCTGCTGACTCACAGTAGATCTGAGCTTTCCGCTTTGTTGTAGGGAAAACAGAACAGGCTTCTGGGGTAGGAACTGATTCATACTCACGGTGACAGAGCTTCCATCTCTTGCAGGCCACAGGGATGTGGAGACAATCCCTGCAGTAGAACTTACTTCCTCTCCCCCTGATAGATTGCAGTCTCGAGCAAGAAGGTATATTGTAACAGGAACACACTTTATTGTACATACTGCAGATGGTCAGCATACACAACTCACACAGTGGTTACAGCAGTTCTTGGGGCCTCACCCTCAGGATGTTCCCAGGACCTCCACTGCAGGTACAGGGCCCCCACAGAAGTCCCTGCTCTTCACCTGACTCCCTATTAGACCCAGGGGTATGGTCTCACTCCTAACTCCCCAAGGGGAGAAGGCAGTAAGTGCACAGCCAATCCGCACTTCTGGGTGAGAACCTGTCTCTCTCGAGGGTAGAGACAACTGACTAACTTTGGTAGTGTAGCCCCTTAAGTACAAGAAAAGCAGGAACCAGGTCTGAGTCCCTGATTGGACACACAAGCCTAGTTGCACCGCCTCTCCTGTGACTCACTGAAGCTACTGGGGTGGGGAAAACCCTGGATTAGTCCTGGCAGGCCTGCTCTTACCAGAGCTTATTGCCAGGAGAAGGCAGGCTAGTAGCCGGAAACCAGTCCTGTCTACACTTGCGTCGCTGTAATTGTTGAACCTGAGAAGTAATGTTTTTTGTTTTAGTCTTTGAAGCGAATTATCCCACACACCACAACATTGAGGAAGGATTTCAAGCAAATCAGTCATATTCAGCTAAAAATAGGAAAGTACCACACAGGTTGTTACGACGATGTGCAGGTGTTTTGAAATCAAAAGGAAATATGGTGTAGCCCTCTTTCCCCCTGACTAAAGAGACTACCGGTACTGCCGTTACCGGTTTGGCTACGAGAAGGCCTGAGCCTCCGCCACTGGGAGCCTGGGGTGATATCTTGCTCGTCTCGGTGCAGTGAGTCCACCTTCGAGGGATCCCAGCGTAGCGGGATAAGCGCCTCACAGGAACCCAAACAGTAAATAAGACTCTGGTATATAATAATTCTTTACTGAACATATATCACAGTACCCTGTATATCACACCCAATACATTACCACCAATATGTCCCCAAAGTACATTGGGTGCTAGGTACCAATACCTTGATGTCCTTCTCCCAATATCGGGGCCCACCCAAATGTGTGTATGGTAGTGCTACCTTTGAACCGTTGGTGCACTTTATTGAGGCACCCGGTGCGGCCAACTTAGCATCAGGGATCCGCTGATCCAGCGACGGTGTCTGCCTCTGCGTGGGGTGAACTCTGGTAGGAGGTTCTCACCTTTTTAAGAGTCTCTTAACATAGGTGATCTGGTCCCAGACCACAGGCCACAATTCACCGTGCGGCGTCTTCGCTGATGCTTTATCCTCACTACTGGCAGCTACTAGGGAAAGGTCTCGGACTATGGGCTTTCCCTGTAGCAACCACAAGCTGAACGTGAGGACCTACAGAGGTAATCTGGCCTAATTTGGGTGCCACTGACACCCAGACCCTACCTTCCCCTTCTCTGTCCTGGCTCCAACTGCCGCCTCGCGCACCAAACGTATAAATTCCTTCAGTAGCTTGCTACAGCCCTATTGGCTAACCTTGCCCACGTGATCGGGCCGCCCCAAGGAATCCAGGGAGATGAAGTTCCCCTGCAATGGCCGCCCCAACAACTGCCTCAAAGTGCAGGGTGTGCCAACATGGCTGCTGCAACTGGGGAGCTTCTGCACATGCGCGGCTATCTTCTGTGCATGCCCGGCTATTGGTAACCGCGGATCTCATACACAGAGCAAACCCTGCTCCTATGCGCTTTTTAAAAACTCCAAAGGTGGAGTGAAGAATCAATCGGGGTCTGTAATGCGATTTCAAAGAGCCCAGTCTCAAGCTGTTTTCTGAAAGTGGGATGGTCTTTGATATTTGGATATGGGGAGGACATTCCCTGCTGGGCTCCTTGTACTGAAAGGGGCTCGTCTAGTGCGTTTGGATCTGTACCTAATACTCCGATATCAATGGTGAGACTTAATTGAAGTCCATGGAGTTATTGATGCTGATAATGAGTTCAATTCTCTCTAATGAATTGATAGACTTTCAGTGTTGTACCGCAGTCGCACAAATTAGTTCTTAAACTGTGTGAATAATTAACTTATGATTATAATATATTAACTTAAATTATGTATGTGTGTGTGTGTGTGTATACGAGTATATAATATTTTTTTATTAAAAGCTCCTATAATTGTAATCTAAAGAGTATATTGAGTGCAGATTTGAGTAGTCTGGGAGAATGCCGTTTTTGACAAATGAGCAGACACTTCTACGGTCTTGCAAAAGTATTGTTGCCTTCTGCGTTGTCATAGAGGGAGGCTGTGCTTTGTAGCTCGGTAAGCAACTGTTTTGGGAGGGACACTGCCACTGCCATCCCTGAATGTCTGATTTTGTGCTTTTCTACCATTGTGTTGTTTTTATGACTAGTAACACATGCACATATTTAACACAGTTTCCCCCCTCTCTGTAAGATGTACTACTGGTTACTGCTGTTTGTGGTGCGTGCATACCTGTGAGGGTTCAGGAGAGCGGAGTGGTCCGCGATGTGGGGAACAGGACAGGCTTTTGATGATCTTGGGGTGTCAGCGCCTACAGCTTCAGTAGGCTCCAGAGACACAGTCCCCACAAAAGCAAACTTCTTTCATACCCGCTGCCCAATAGACTGTAGACTCAGGCAGAGGTATAGAGAACAGGATACTTTATTTGGCAGTCAATGCAGATGGTATACAGCGGGTGCAGATTGATGACAGAGGGTACCAGGCCTCTGAATGGTGCTGGGCTCTCTGTTAATCTTGAGGCCTCTGATCTCTCTTGGCTCAATCAGCCCAGGAAGGACTGACTGGCCTGGCTCACTCCCAGCCGGTAGGAGCAGCACACACCTCCTCTCCCTAGGGTGGAAGAGAGCAACACTATCTTTTGGCACTTCCTCTCTGAGACTCCAGAAAGGGAGGGCACAAGGTCTGTACCATGATTGGCTAAACAGAGACCATGAGTCACCACCATTTCAGTCACTCAGTCAGCATGAGGGGGGGTCAATGCCCACAGGATAGCCTGTCACAGCCTGTAGCTACAAAGGGCTTACATGACAGTGGGTAGAGAAGCAGTCTGGGCCAGCCATGCTACCTATACAAATAAGAATGCCTTCCCTTAACTGCTACAAGACTCTCTCTCCCTCATTCACCCAGTCAACCTTTCCTCTCCTTCTTGGCAAAATTGCACAGTATGCTGAAATGTTGTGCTGTAGTGCAAAGCTGTCTCACTTCTCTGAATACACACGGGCTGTCCTTCCTCTGCATAGAACGTCAAACCCAAGTCTATGTTCCTCTAATAAAATAACTCCCAAAGACTGGTACTGCCTGGAGGGAATATTCAAATACTTCACATACTTCTGTGCGGTCCATCAAAAGAAAGATTTACCACAACAATAAAAATACATAGGAAGCAGGTATTTTATAAACAGAAAAAAATGACCTTGCATGAAACCATTGTGGGGGGAATGACTTAAAACCTTGTGCCCCAATTCCTCCCCAACAAATGTTTAATGTGTCATTTTAGTTTTAATGGAGACTAAAAGGTACAAGTTTCAAACGACTATTTGCAGCAGTTTCAAACAAATTCTTCTCTCAGTATTTTTCTATTTGGATACTACCACGTATGTAGATTTACACAAATTGCAGCTTGGTATCGGATATTTTTGTGCGCATTGTGCACACCGATTATGCTCCGTTAACTGAGCGCACTCAATGAGGTTTAAAATAGTATGTAACTGTTATTGTGATGAATCATTGAGAGAATGTTTATTCAATTACATTTCTTTGAGAATAAAGACGGAGTTGGTGAAATGACAGCCCTCTCTCGAAAAGCTTGTCCCAAAAAAAGTATCTTTGAATTATTATGTTTGGTATTGTGTGCTTTATAGCATTCTAACTTGGCTCTGGCAGACTCTGGCAATTCTTATGTTTTCATTCTGCACTGATATCCCCTGCAAAGTGTTTCTAGATTGCCAGTTTTAAGAGATATGCACAATAGATGATAAGGCTATGATTATAGTTGACTGAAGTTAATATTTAATCTGCTAAATTATTTACATAAGACTCTGGCCTTTTCATCTTATGAATAGTCTTTCTTCACAATGGGATATGAACATCTATTGTTCAGGATAACTTAAGGGTTGTTTTTTTTTCCATTACTTTTTATAAAGGCTTTGAGATTTTTTTTTTAATGATAACAAAGCACTTTGTAAACCTTCCACCTCTTATTTCAGATTGAGTTCCATTATTTAATGTAATGTTATTTAATATGAGGAATAAATGTAATGTGACAAATGTTTCTAGCATTAAATGCAATACAAATGTTACAGTAATTCTTGCATGACTTGCATGTTCTGATGGGTAGTCTAGTAGTCTATACTGCTCTTCAGCGGTCTTCTGGCACAATGTAGACCATTAAAGTAATATTATAGACCCAAATGTGGCAAAACCATGGCTTGATCCTCCTTGTAACCCTTTTGCAGCCAGACTGGCCTGCGTTGCATTTCCTTGCAATTAGGGTTGGAAGGTGGCTTCTCCAAAAATACTGGACACAATGGTGACAGGTGCGACGCACTCGAAACACACAAACACCCACACACAGCTTTCTGTCTACCCTCCGCTCCATGCTGTTCCCTCCTTCTTGGCCCCACCCCCGGGATCCTGACACCACCTCCTGATTGGCTTCACTGGGTAATGCAGCCGTTCAGGATAGAGGACGCTACCCAGTCCCCTAGCAACAGCCCTGCTCTCTCCCAACTCAGGGGAAATCCCATGCCCCCTCCCCCAAGATGGTCAGGTCACTATGTCCAGAGAGTTAATACGGGACACATACCTGAATTTTTTTACTGGACTGTGTGTCCAAATACAGGACCGTCCGATTCAATACTGGACACTTGGCAACCCTGTGCATTACAGGCCAATCTGGCAGCGAAGCACTGTAGCTAATCTCAAAAATCCCATTAATCGAATCACACGCCCACAGACTTTAAAGGTGCAGCCCCTTCTAGGACACAAGCATGCTACTGGGATAGCAGCAATATGCCTAATAGGTTAAAGTGAGGCGAGTTATGCCTTTAACAAAAAAAAGTATTTTTATAGCAATATGATTTGAGGAGAGCAATTAAACTGTTCCATCCGTGCACATTGGGAAAATAAAGTGTCAATATCCTGATTCAGGTGATTTTAAATAAAGACAACAGAAACAATGTGGCTGAGTATAAAACGAGATAAACACCTGTCAAAGCAAAATATGGTGGAAACCGTAGCTCAAAACCGGTGTTAAATTGCTAAGCAGCAGGTGACATAGGAATAAAGAATGATTGAGGTTTGAGTGTAATGTTATGGAATAGCCCGTTCAGGTGCTACCAGTTAGACATTTTATTTTGTTCAGTTTACCCAGACATCCTGACATGAGCAGGGATCCAGAGGTGCAGCACTTAACTATGCCCAATGCCCTAAAGTAGCCACTTTTATTGGTTCACACGCCGAAGTGCTTGGTGAGAATTTAAAGAATAGCTACTAGAACCAATTATAGTTTGAACAGTTCAATAGAAAAGAAACAGTAAAAAATAATACCATGCAAATGAATACACTTAAAATGTCAAGTTTTATACCTTCCTCTAAATCTTGAACTGGGATGATTCCCATTTAGTTTTTGCATGTACAGTAAAGCCAGAGTTAAGTAAATACACAATGGGAACACTGCTAGTTCTGCCAGTTTGATCTTGGTTACAGATTGTGCTTTAAAGCAGTTTCCTCCACCCTATGGGAGATATGGCGGCAATGGTGTGTGTGTTGCGTTACCCGAGGCTCACAGGAGGCCTGAACCTCCGCTGCTGGGAGCCTGTGGTGTACCTGGTCCGTCTGACAGCACCTCCACCAGAGCGGGATCCGAAGTGTGTTGGATAACCCTGTCACAGGACAATATAAGAAATACACACGTGGTATAAGATAAGTTTACTGCAGGTATACAATAACAATGGTACCAGTCCCACCAACTAGGCCATGCACGGCCGTACCCTCCAACACTCTGTCCACACCTGATAACAGTCCCCAAAGTACTGAGGGGCCCTTGGGCACCCAACAACCCTGGTGTCCACAAGCAGCAACCCACCCAATGTGTGGGACAGCGCTGCCCCACTAATGTGTTTACAGTTGGTGCACTTGTTTAGGTGAGGTATACCTGCCGTGTGCTCCAACACCTGGTAGCGCCAACTGAAGAAAGATCCGCTGATCCAGCGACATTGTCCGTGATGGCGTCCGTCTCCATGTGGGGTGGTATCTGGTTAGTGTCCCACATTGAAGATAGTTTCTGTCCTTTCGGTGGTGGTCGGGTCCCAGACCGCAGGCCGCAACTACTGCGCGGCGTTCTGCTGTGTCCCTAGTGAGGCTAAGTGGGGCAGTGTCCTTGTCTAAGAGCCTGTCCCTGAAGCAGCCACAAACTATGCAGGGTAGCTGGGGCCTAATGGGGTCCCTGGCCTAGTGCAGGGGCCACTGATACCCTGCACAAGCACACCCTACCCATCTGATGTTCCAGCTCCAACTGAGGTGGTCTGCAGCGAGCCAAATGTATCTTTCTTGTTGCAGGGGATTGCTGCAGCCCGATTGGCTGGTTGCCTGCACCTAACTGGCAACCCCAATGCCTTCTAGGGGCTGTAGTTCCCTGTGTGGAGCTGCTGTGTAATGGCCGCCACTTGCAATGCCTCCTGCGCATGCGTGAAGTCCTTTTGTCTTTTCTTAACTTTAGTGAGGGAGTTACGGAAATGAAAGGTTCTTGTGGGTGTTGTTGTGTGGGTAGAGAGTGCTTCTCTATGTGAACTGCTTCTGTATCAAGGGACGGTCAAACGGATTGCTTTGCAAGGGAGTAGGTAAGAATGGTAGTAATCAGTTGCTGGATAGGAAAAGGAAGTGTGTAATGTTTGTCACACAGGAATAGGGACAGGGCTAAGCTACCTGTGCAAACAGACAGGGGAGTATGGAAAAGTCCATTTAGCCAGGGGAATTAAAGGGGATGTCACGGCAACCAATTTCCAGCAGGCTGGAGAATTGGGAAGTATCTAAATGTATCCATTCCCACCTGCACTAGGAGTGATCGCTGCAGGGAAAGCTTACCTCCAAATAAAGGCCAGCAGGCAGAGCTGCAAAAAGGGGGAGGGGGAAACAGAAATAGACAATCCTGTTCCAGGACAGTATAGTAGATCTGCAGCTTCAAGCTGTGGTGGTAGTTGTAAATTCGACACAAGCTGTGGTAGGTAAAAGTGACAAACCCCCCTTTACCTTGCAATGTACAGATGCGAAACATGCGGGTTAATTTCATGTTTTCCACTGCTGTTTGCTTTACACTAAAAGCAGGGCCACCGAGCTGAAAGTTGGGCCCATGATTCCACCTACATCCCAAAGATGTTGCGTGGTGGGCTGTTGAAGTAGTTGAGGGGTCCTGGGGTATGTCGCTGATCTCACCTGTGGATTGGGCCAGGTCACTTGACTGCACAAAGTGCTGGGCCATGGTCAACTGCCACGTTGCCATGGAGGAACATGCACATGACCAAGATACCAGGCTGCACTCTCCTGGCCCCCTCTTTGAAACACTGACAGAGTATTTTTATTTTGTAAAGAAAATTAAAACGAGCATTAATAAAGCTACGACTTCTATAAGATTATCCAGTAGACATATTGAATGCTCATGGGCAGTTAGGGATACATTGTCAGAAATACTGAGAAATACATATGTTATTTTCTATCCAAAAAAAGTTTAATTCCCAACAAGGCACCAGTAGCTTGAAATGGTTTCTAGACGTTGAGCTTGGCCCCATTGAAATTTTGCGGAGTGCTTTAAACTGATGTCCTGCAATATAAAGACCTGCAGCGGTTGCTGTCTGTGTTTAAGTTGCACCACTGATATTTTTGCTTTCCTGCTATAAAGAAGGGATAAGTAACAGTTTCTTTCACTTTTTTTGATAATACATGCTAGATGATGGGGATAGATATCTGGGAAGAAATAGACCCACAATATGATGCCCTCAAAACGAGGACTACTCGTTTCCTCAATGTTACTCTCATAAACGCACAATAAAGAGCTCATGTAGCCGTGACCTGCCAGTGTAATCTTATTATTCTGGAAACCGCTCATCGCAACAATAAAAGGTCAATTAAATGTGATGTATATTCTGTTGCAAATCCTATTTTCAATCATGTTCTGCCTTGCAGCACAAATCCATTATGCAAATATTGTACTGAACCCTTATGTTCATGTCTAAAGCCGGACAGAAGTCTAACATGTGGTATGTTTTCCAAGTGCCCTTCTGATTGCAGGTTTAGTTATTCCGTACTACGCTATTGAAACCACACATTTTGGTGTAAAAACTGGGACCTGCAGCAAGTGTATCAACACTGCCCTGTCTGCTGTAGAAAGTAAATCATTGTATATTGGGAATGTATCCGGATCGTCATAAGCATTACTTTAAAGGTTCAAGCTTGCTTCTAGTCAGTAGTTCAAGCTATAATGCTTCATTATAAATATTCTTTTTCTCTTCCCAATGGAAGGGCAGCATGGATACAGACTTCGAAACAACATATGACGAGGATTCCCAGCTGCCAAATGATGAGGTTGTTCCATACAGTGACGATGAAACCGATGATGATTTGGATGGTCCTCCGTCTGTTGAACCAGAGCAAAACCGAATCAACAAAGAGGCAGAACAGAGTCGGGAGCCGCTCCCCAAAGGTGAGGACACGTTAAATCTGTAAATGTGTTCTACGGAACATTGCGCATTTTAATTGGAGGACAATGTTCTAGAGATGTATAAACTTAACAACGTTAGGTTTGATAGTGTTCTGCAAATAAAAAAATTTGTGAAACATTTTAGCTAAAACAAATTTGCTCGACGTTCAATATGCGCTCAAACATTTTGATCAAAATTGTCGAATTCAGAGAGCGAGACAGAGGCTTCTTCAGTAGAGGACCAATGTATTAATACAGCAAAAGAGAGCTCTTTGCACGCTCATACAAGTTATAAATAAATAAAGGGTGGTTAGTCAAAAGCCAAGAGGCCAAACCGGTAGCACAAAAAGCTATTGAACCAGCTAGCACAGCGGTGTGCAAACAAGGGGGCGCAAGATTGCAACCGCCACGCCCCCTAGCACACCGCAGGGAAATAGATTGTGAAAATGTCAGTGTTTAATTAACCGCAACATATACAGGGTGCCAACGTTTCGGTCCTTAGCAACCTTCCTCAGTGCAATTCTTCCAAATAATCATTTATTTTCTGCATGGAGAGATGCATGTGAACACACCTGAGAAGTTTGTTTTTTCGTGTGTTGCAAAGTTGTTAGAGAATGAAAATAAGCAAATTTTAAATTGGTTCATGAACGTGCTCTTCTCTAGTAGGTACCAACATCAAAGCAAGTCTTTCTTACCAACTCTTTGTATTGTGTGTTCCATGTTGTACATTTTGGTGAAGTTACGTTTGCGCCATGCAGCTATTTTGAATCGCGGCTACATTTGTGTTCTGTAAATAGAAATGTGTTAAGATCTTTCATTTGACCCCTCCATGGTTAGTAATGCCAGCAACTCGTCTGTCAGGCACAACCGTTGTCAAATTGCTTAAACCATGCCTTTTGCCTTCTTTACCCTGTATTTTTCCCTCGACGCCTCACCTGTTTGTTACATACATTCTTTCCCTGGGCACCTCTCCCTACATTTTCCCATTAAAAAACAACCACCCCAAAAAACGATAAAGAAATCGTAATAAAATGCGTACACCAGGCATTTGCAAACCTCTCCTAGGTATTCGGGATTCCAAACAAGTATATCGATATACAGATAATGTGCATTCATTTATGCAAATACATGGGTTATTCCTAATATATGACGTTGTTGTTGGTCCTTTTAAAGCAGGATTCAGAATCCCAGGGTTAGGTTGCACAAAAGGTTTAATTCTGAGCTCCAGTCCCAGGCCTTTAGGATAGTAGTGAGTGATGCACACGATCAAGCTGCTAGATGGGCAAAAACTGTTGCCGTATTTTTGGATCTACCTCTCGGATCAGCCAGTTCCTCTGGTCAGTGGATCAGTCTCAAAAAGGCCAGTCCACCTTAACCAGATTTTTTTTCCGCTCACTGACGATCCATATGGCAGATTAATAATTCCCGATTGGATTATTCCTAATCACATCCGAGAGGGGAAGAGGGAGTGTATCTCTCACAATCCACTCGGATTGTGTCAAATCGCTGATTAGGATTAATCCCACTCGGATTAATACCAAAACCGCAGATGGATTTTACCCCGCAAAACAGCTTTTCAAGGGAAAACCCTGGATATTCTGGAGAACGGATTTTGACCGTCTCTCTACAAACTACAGAATAGGTCACAAACCAGTCAGGATCGAAGTCCCGTTCTTTAATGAACACTCGTTCTCTATGCAGTTTTTCCTGTCGCCTACTAATGCAGTCCAAATAAATCTACACCGTCACCAAGAGATGGTGAATAATGTGTTTTTTTATAGGGTTCTTTTAAATTAATTCACACTTAAATCTGTCACACAACTCACTATTCATGGCTGCAACTGATCTTAGGTTTCAGTCGAGGAAATGCCGTGTTGTGAAACGCTAAATGAAACCGTACTGGTTCATGGCACTTGGAGTGCCCTTTCTTGGAAAGATTTTGTTGAGAACCGGTTCTCCGTAGGCAGTGTCCTGTAGTCTTTCATCCACAGCAAGATTGGATACGGACAGACATCTAAAACGACTTTGGGTGGTAGAACACAGCATTGAAATCCCCAAACATCTGTCACCGTTGTAATGATGGCACCAATTCCAAGTTTGAGTTTGCACAGCGATTTAAAAAAATTTTTTTTAATTAATTAAATGTTAATTCAGTTTATGGTCTTGATGTAATTAAAATTCATACGCCTTACAAGCATTTTATTGGAGGATGTAATCGCCGGAAATGTTCTGTGACTGTTTTCTCTCCATCTTCCAGCCTCCTTGCTGTACTTCCTTGAGTGAATTTTTGATTTAGCATTTTCTGTTATGCACGCAGGGTACATAATTGTGCAGATAATTACAAATGTTTATTACTGGTGAAAAAAAAATGAAAAGAAATCTGTTTAACTCCTTTGTGCGTTGCCCTCCTTTTGTGATTTTAAATATCTGATTATTCGTTAGTCGTGTGGTAACCTTTATCTCTAAACTGTATGTTGACAGCATTAAAAAACCTACAGGCCTGTGCTGAATAATTTAGGCAAACACCTTTCAGATTGGCAGGAGTGTGATTGCATGGATCTACTGTGTAAATAAGTAGGGAATACAATACAAATTACCTTGAAAGTTTTTTTTGTGTTTTTGTTTTGTTTTTCACACGTACTTTCTACCTTTTACTTCTATACAGTAGCTGCAGCACACAATGCAAACACCATCACATGGCAAAGCCAGCTATTTCTATGCAAACTGTCGGGTAGCCAACTCCAGTCCTCTAGGGCCATCAACAGGTCAGGCTTTTAGGCTATCCCTGCTTCAGCACAGGTTGGTTGTTCAATAGGTGGCTGAGTGACTATCACCTATACTGAAGCAGGGATATCCCTCGAGGGGAAACTTCACACTGTATGTTTAGGCTTCTGGGGGCGATTTGCTGCTTTAACTCCACTGTACAAATGAAAACTCTCTGCTGCTCGCGCACTCTGCTGCTCGCACTCATGCCAAAAGTACACATCAGCACACTGATATAGACACCGTCGTACTGGTATGTACAATGATATACATCGACCCCATATATATATGCTGCTGAAATTGTGCTTTTGTGTGGCGTATATTGCGCACACATTCTTCCATGATGGTGTTTTATTTAATATACGTGTTTCATGTCGTCTTTGATGGTTAAATATAGCCTTTCATAAACAAAACGTTCATTTGAACCTCTAGACAGCGTATCGGTGTTACACTGAACCTCAGTATAAATGGAATTTTATATAGCTGGGGGGATTAGGGAGTTATCCAGTGAAGTGTGAGGTAAACGCTCATACTTTTGGATAACCCCCTTAGAGTTCAAGGGTAGTAGGTGAATCTCTTATTTTTGAGGTTGTACTGGAGGCAAAAAAAAATGTTTAAATGAATTCTGACACCGGAAACTACCCGTATCAAGACCCAAACGATGGTTCTTCATACAAAGTTTAATATAAAGCTGAAGGGTCCCTATCGTAAAATTATTACAAAAGGTTTATAGTGATGGGGGCCATCCAATTATTTTAGGTTTAATAGCATGCACCGTTTGCTTATTACTATTTACACGGGCCATCCCTGGCAAATCAGAATACCATTAATGATTCGGTCATTGTCAACAAAAATCTATTTCTATATTGACACACCATTAAAGTGTATAATGCTTGTATTATATGTTCTCTTCATACTTTCTCTGTTTCACATTCCAGAATGTTGGCAAGTGAAAGCAAATGACCGACATTTCTACGATCAGCCACAGTTCAAGAAGAAGACATACTTGTGCTTTAAGAAAAGCAAATATTCCGTATGTAACTGTTTTTATCTCAATTGTACTTGTGTTAATACCTTATGCTACTGACTTGTATTTTACCCATCTGTAAATGTCATAAATGTGATGGTAGGCCCCAGTTAAAGATATACAATACAGTAAAAGTAACTTTTTTTTTTTTTTTGTTTTTACAAATTCTTCATTTCAGTAGAAATAGCCGTGTTAGTAAATGAGTAAATGAGTTCTTCAGTAATGGATGATCCCTTTTTTTAATTTGTACTAACAATTGATATTATAAGACAAGTTTTCGAGCGTTCTCTTGCGGACCTGAGGAAGAGAGGAGAACTCACGTAAGCTTGTCTTATATCAATTGTTAGTCAAAATAAAAAAGGTGGGGGGGGGGGGGGAGGGTTCTGAAGTCCTTGTCCTGTAAACTTGACTCCACCAATTGTGTGTGTGTGTGTGTTGCTGTTCAGAACACAGTGATGTCCACAACAAAGTAACCAGAGGAAATAATAAGTTTGCCAAGACTCCTCTTATGTTTTACAGACTAATAAAAAAAAAAAACATTTGTATTTAGTGGTCGCCCTTTTTCTAATGGAAATGGTAAAATATGGTTAAAAAAACGATTGCAATCCAGAGTGCCAGTGATCCAGCATTATACAGGCATACCCCGCTATACGGACAATCGCGAGAACGGACATATTTACAATAGCACCATTCCCCTGTGTCTGTACGCTCGCTTCACAAGTACGGAGACTTATTCAGCCCTACAGACCGCCGTAGTTGTGAGACGCGCTGATTTCCCTTGCCCAATTGGAAACTGGCAGCTCGCACATGCGCCTGTGAGTAGGACACAGGCACGTCCTGAACAGCAATACCGGCTCCCTACCTGTATCGAAGTGTAAAAAGGTGGTGCTGCACTTTAAGTACATTGTCGCTTTACATACATGCTCTGGACCCATTGTGTACGTTAATGCGGAGTATGCCTGTATCCCTCATGTTTTGCTTTTTGATACAGCTACCTAGGGATACATTTGGGGGGTGGGGGGGAGGAAAAGAACACTGTTCATTTGTGCCTACAATGTTTGTCTTAATTTGATTTATTTGGGCATATAACTGTTCGAATTGCATTTTGAAGTGGGATTTTATGTGGTCTTTTTATTGGCGATAATGGTTTGATGCTTGTTCAGCTTGAAGCTGAGGCATGGTAAACATAACATTTATATAATGATGTAACTAAAATAAAAAAAATAACCTCAGCTTGAAGCTGAGGCATGGTAAACATAACATTTATATAATGATGTAACTAAAATAAAAAAAATAACCGTAAACCTTTTAAATGACTTTATTAAAATCTAAATGACGTTGCAATTACAATTTGCAGCTCA
Organism: Ascaphus truei; assembly: GCF_040206685.1. Taxonomy (NCBI): domain Eukaryota; kingdom Metazoa; phylum Chordata; class Amphibia; order Anura; family Ascaphidae; genus Ascaphus; species Ascaphus truei. The sequence continues at coordinate 43,441,799 of NC_134483.1, read as the reverse complement.
TGTAGATAAAACCACAATGATTGCAATATTCTTCAAACTCGATGGAGCTCTGGAGGTTTGTGAGCACATTGAGCACAGGAAAGCTTCTGCATCTATTAATTTTACGTTTCCTTCCAATTTTACTTCAACAGGGAAATGAAATCAAAACGTACAAGTACAACCCAATCACCTTTCTACCGCGAAACTTGTTTGAACAATTCAAGAGAGCTGCCAACGCCTATTTCCTGGTACTGCTCATCCTTCAGGTAATGACGTTGGCTTATTCAGTGTTCTGAACATACAGATACTAAACCAAGAGAAGTAGCCTTGTGATCAGATACGGACCTGTGACGTAGGAGTACCTGGTTCCACATGTAGTTCCTTACTGTCCATGTGGCCCAGGCCATTCCAGTTAATCTCTATGTGCCTCTAGTGGTACAGATTGCACACTCCTATGGTTGGGGTCTCATTGTACACGCGCTTTGTATTATATCGCTTATATTTGCGGTACTAGCCTACTCTCATTTCAGTCTGTATGTATGTCTTTACTTATATAGCGCCATTCATGTAGCGCTTCACAGCAGTAACACACGTGGTAATCCTATAAATACCAAATAATACAAATAACACTCAATGGGAAGAAGTGCGTTCAGACTTAAGTGACAATTAGGAAAAGGAGTCCCTGCCCCGAAGAGTTTACAATCTAGGGAAGGAGACACCAAATGGTAGTTAAAAAAAAAACTGTTATGGGAGACCCCAGTTATCCTTGCTAGCAGCTTTGGACAAATCTCCACATTGTTCGTGCCTTTCTCAGGAAAGTGATCATTATGAAAGCTCACCAGCCTCTTTAGAAACCTGTGTGCTACTGAAGGTTCTTTATTTATCCATAGTGCTGCATAAATGAGGTAGGCACCTCCAGATAAGATCGAGCACGTAGATGAGAGATTTGACAGTGTGCATAGTGTTGTGCAAGTAATTTGCAATAAGTTAGTTTGTTGGAAGGCCGAGGCACGCTGACATTGGACTAGTGACGACATTTTACCTAGTTTCTGTTGTACAGGAGTATAAGGAATGCAGTGGTTTCTTAAGACAAGTTGATGTGGTACAAACAACTCGCTGCCTTGCATCTGAAGGAAGAATTGTGGGACTTAGCGGTTATATGTTCAATGTAATGATCAACATGTTATGATGGTTGTAGTTGTCACCATGTGGCATTTGCTGTTGGTTTTCGTAGATGTTACTTTGAAGTTGAAAGAAATCGCTTCTGGTTCAAACATCCAATGATCCACACAGGCCACCTCTGTGTTCATGGTTTACTGTGCATAGAAAGACTCAAGGTCCGCAACATGTAACATTGGTAGAATGGATAGGTAGGGGATAGTGGGGACTTTCGGATACCTGAAATGCACAGTGTAAATGGCATACTTTGAGGAAATGTTGTTTAGAGTAAAAGACACAAAAAAACAAGGTGTTATGCTCTATACAAGGAGGTAGGCTAGGTGGAATGGTGACTTCCTTAGAGATATGTAAACTGGCTGTAGCACGAGTGATTTCATTCAATTTCCTAACACGCCTCTCCAGTTTTCCATTTTAGTTCCTCTTTCTGTTGACCTTTTATCTTTACCTCCACTATCCACATGTATATCCACATGTATATCCACATGTATATCCACAGTTCTTAAAAAAATAATAATAATAATTCTCACCACATTATTTTTATTCCATTTCAGACAATACCTCAAATATCCACTGTCACATGGTCAACCACCCTGATACCTCTGCTGCTTGTGCTGGGCATTACTGCAATCAAAGATCTTGTGGATGACATCGTAAGATATTTGTTGTTAAAGCTCGTCGTGTTTTGAATGGATCATGCAAATTATTTTAACGGGACCATAAACAAGTGGATTTTAATCTTGAGCAGGGATACAGAGACAAACCTAAACTAATCCGATGGCATACGTTACCAATTAAACTTAAACTAATTGCCCAGAGAAAAGTGACCCTTTTCTAAGTCCTATCGGCAAAAGGATGCAGGTAGTGTTCACTGCAGGCACAAAATAACAAAGAAGCAATGTGAAGCTTTAGAAATGTCACATGAAGACAACTGAATGTTACTCTACTGTGTGGGATGTGTTGTATGGCCAGCATGGGATGCATTTTCCCATATTTATATCATAACCTTAAATAAAGAAACACACTCAACTTAAATGGTGGTAACAGCCCCAACATTACTTTATCAAAGCAGCAGTCCAAGTTGCGTTTTTTTTTAAATGTATTCTCCCCCCCCCCCCCCTTAATATGTGCATCAATACAATCCACACAATAAGTAATTAGCCAAGTTGCTGATCGATCCGTTCTCCAGTGATCGATCGGCGAAGATTCGGCTCGGGAGTTCACTAAATGGCCGTCAGTGCAGCAGAAGAGGACCAAAGATGCGAAGTTCTGTGGGGAAGGGCATGTCACTAGATACAATTTGGTGCACTGCTAGAGAGAGGGCAGAGCTCAAAAAGGGGTGTGCCAGAGCCTGTTTCAGAAGAGTAAGGGGATGTGACTTTCTAAATGGTTGTATAGAAATGTAAAAAATGCTTGTTACATTATAATGCATTAAAAATGTAATTCAGAGTTGTTTAAAAAAGTTACAAGTATTTTCTTATAGTACAGAACTGATTTTTTGGGGGAGGACTGTGGGAAACATGCACAAAATAGCACACGGACCGCGCGGTACTGCGCATACCCGGAAGTAGCAGTGCAGAGCACGATGGATACAATACTTGAATCAAGCGCGCGGGATAGACTCTCGAGCTTGGTGTTGCTTCCCTTCTACCCATGGACGGGGCAGCATGGACTGTACCACTTAAGATCTACTTACAGGCTACTTACAAATTAAATGTGGGTAAATTGGGGGAATCCTTGATGGAGAAGGATTTAGGAGTGCTTGTAGACAGCAGGCTTAGCAATAGTGCCCAAAGTCATGCAGTGACTGCAAAGGCAAACAAGATCTTATCTTGCAATAAACGGGCAATGGATGGAAGGGAAGTAAACATAATTATGATCCTTTACAAAGCATTAGTAAGACCCCACCTTCAATATGGAGTACAATTTTGGCCACCACTCCAAAAAGACATTATGGAACTAGAGAGAGTGCAGAGAAGAGCCACCAAATTAATAAAGGAGATGGACAATCTAACTTATGAGGAGAGGCTAGCTAAATTAGATTTATTTACATTAGAAAAGAGGCGTCTAAGAGGGGATATGATAACTATATACAAATATATTTGGGGACAGTACAAGGAGCTTTCAAAATAACTATTCTTCCCAAAGGCATTTACAAAGGACTCAGGGCCATCCCTTAAGGTTGGAGGAAAGGCGATTTCACCGGCAACAAAGGAAAGGGTTCTTCACAGTAAGGGCAGTTAAAATGTGGTATTCATTACCCATGGAGACTGTGATGGCAGATACAATAAATTTGTTCAAAAAAAGGTTGGACATAATTTTTGACAGGAAAGGTATACAGGGATATACCAAATAAGTATACATGGGAAGGATGTTGATCCAGAGAGTAATCCGATAGCCAATTCTTGGAGTCAGAAAGGAATTCATTTTTCCCCTTATGAGATATCATTGGATCATATAACACTGAGGTTTATTGTTTGCCTTCCTCTGAATCAATAAGTATAGATATAGGATAAAGTATCTGTTGTCTAAATTTAGCATAGGTTGAACTTGATGGACGCATGTCTTTTTTTCAACCTCATCTACTATGTAACTAAAGCTCAAGTTAAAAAAATGGCGGCGATTTCCCCCGCGGTCCAACGCGCATGGGCAGGGCCCGCTCGCCCCCCCCTCTCCCAACGTGGGACGGAGGAGGAATTACCAGCTCCTCTGTGGCCGGAGGGGGAAGTACTAGTTCCTACTGCGGCCCGCTTCCCCCCGCGGCCAGCATCCCGCGCTCCCCCCGAGCGCACCTCCCATGGCCCCCCTCCCGAGCCCACGTCCCGGGAAGCTGCCGCAGGGATATCGGGGGCAGCAGGGGAAAGTGTCCGGCGGCAAGATAAGTCCCCCAACCCAGTCACTGTCACCCAACCCAGTCACTGTCACCCAACCCAGTCACTGTCACCCAACCCAGTCACTGTCACCCAACCCAGTCACTGTCACCCAACCCATTCACTGTCACCCAACCCAGTCACTGTCACCCAACCCAGTCACTGTCACCCACCCAGTCACTGTCACCCACCCAGTCACTGTCACCCACCCAGTCACTGTCACCCACCCAGTCACTGTCACCCACCCAGTCACTGTCACCCACCCAGTCACTGTCACCCACCCAGTCACTGTCACTCACCCAGTCACTGTCACCCACCCAGTCACTGTCACCCACCCACCCACCCAGTCACTGCCACCCACCCACCCAGTCACTGCCACCCACCTAGTCACGGTCACCCACCCAGTCACGGTCACCCAGTCGCTGTCACCCACCCAGTCGCTGTCACCCACCCAGTCGCTGTCGCCCACCCAGTCGCTGTCACCCACCCAGTCGCTGTCACCCACCCAGTCGCTGTCACCCACCCAGTCGCTGTCACCCACCCACCCAGTCGCTGTCACCCACCCACCCAGTCGCTGTCACCCACCCACCCAGTCACTGTCACCCACCCAGTCACTGTCACCCACCCACCCAGTCACTGTCACCCACCCAGTCACTGTCACCCACCCACCCAGTCACTGTCACCCACCCAGTCACTGTCACCCACCCACCCAGTCACTGTCACCCACCCAGTCACTGTCACCCACCCACCCAGTCACTGTCACCCACCCAGTCACTGTCACCCACCCACCCAGTCACTGTCACCCACCCACCCAGTCACTGTCTCCCACCCACCCAGTCACTGTCTCCCACCCACCCAGTCACTGTCTCCCACCCACCCAGTCACTGTCTCCCACCCACTCAGTCAGGCAGTCACATGTCTTTTGTTGAAAATACAGAAAAAAAACCTTACAATGCAACCTGTTTATTTTTATATCTCAATAAGAAAACAGTTAAGTAAAAGTTGCGCGCGAAAAGATATTTTTTCGTGGTAGGTGCGCTATGGGTTCGGGGGGCGCCTGATCCTTTCATTTGTCCCGGGCCCCATGATTTCTGTTGGCGGCCCTGGATTGGAGGTAGGAGGTGGGGGGGGGGGGGGTGGGGTGGTGTTGTACCTGTGCCTCCTGTCCTGGTGCTCCCTTCCCCCCGTCCCCTTGGTGCGGGAGATGGGCGCAGGGGCGGGCAATGGTGGCTGCGCGGTCGCTGGCGGGCAGGGGGAGGCGGTGGAGCCGCCTGCTTGGATCGCCGTCCTTTTCTCTCTCCCCCGCCCCCCCCCCACCTCCACTCACTCACATCCGTCACTGCCTGTAATTCACTGTGTGTGTCTGTGTATCAGTGTGTGTGTATCTGTGGTTTTGTGTGTGTGCGTGTATCTGTGTGTGTGTGTATCTGTGTGTATCTGTGTGTGTGTATCAGTGTATCAGTGTGTGTGTATCAGTGTGTGTGTATCAGTGTGTGTGTATCAGTGTGTGTGTGTATCAGTGTGTGTGTGTATCAGTGTGTGTGTGTGTGTGTGTGTATCTGTGTGTGTGTGTGTATCTGTGTGTGTGTGTGTATCTGTGTGTGTGTGTGTATCTGTGTGTGTGTATCTGTGTGTGTGTGTGTGTGTGTATCTGTGTGTGTGTGTATCTGTGTGTGTGTGTGTGTGTGTATCAGTGTGTGTGTGTATCAGTGTGTGTGTGTGTGTGTGTGTATCAGTGTGTGTGTGTGTGTATCTGTGGCTGCGTGTGTATCTGTGGCTGCGTGTGTATCTGTGGCTGCGTGTGTATCTGTGGCTGCGTGTGTATCTGTGGCTGCGTGTGTATCTGTGGCTGCGTGTGCGTCTGTGGCTGTGTGTGCGTCTGTGGCTGCGTGTGCGTGCGTCTGTGTGTGGCTGTGTATGTGTGTACCATTGGCTGTCTGTGTGGGTGTCTGTTGGTCAGTGACTGTGTGCGTCTGTGCAGGTCAGAGAGAGAATGGGGGGGGGGAGAGAGAATAGAGTGGATTGGGAGAATATATGAAATCTGTACGGACATTCATAACTGTTTTATTTTACCTATAGGCGATAAAATTTTAGTGGGTCACGAAGGAGAAGTTAAAAAATAACCGGGTCACGGAAATAAACGTTTGGGAAACCCTGCTCTCATGAAGCCAGTCATAAAAACTATCCCTTAAGAGTCCCAGTGTCTCCAAGCATTTACATAAGCAAACTACTGTATGTGGCTGGTGCTATAGACATCTGGACAAGTTGGCTTAAAATGTTACCAGGTCCCATAGCATTGATGGACTTACATTGCGCCTCTCATCTGACTCTGGGGCCAATTGACGAAACTGCTCCCACTGCAAACGAGACAATGCATCCACTAGAGCATTGTACAAACTCCAGGTACATGCTTAGCTTTAAACCAGATATTATAAACCTCTTAAAACCAAATGTTGCAAAAGCTGAATAACCTGAGGTGACGAAGCAGTCACTTTTTGTTAATGGATCACACTACTCCCATATCTGACCAAAACAGAACCGGTTTATTTACAAACATTCTCATAACGGTCAACCGTTACGATTATCAGGAATAATTCAAGTCAAATTTAAAAAATGTTAAGTTCTTCTTGAAACCACACTTGTGGTCAAGGTTCGACACACCAGTGACCTTGCCAGTATGCTCCAAAACCTAACGAACCAGCGGCATCTGTAAAAAGTGTAAAATCCCTATTATCTCCAAACCCTTCTTGCAAACGTGAACGCCCATTGTAATTAACTAAAAACAGATCCCAAACTGTCAAATCTTTTGTCAAGCCCTTTATTTGGCTCTATGTGATGTTTAGCAGATTTTTAACCTTCATTTGATGGTATCCCAAAACCCTAGTCGAATCCATCCGAAAGGAACCTGACCTTTCTGTTTCTAGAATCTGTTTAACCAAAACTTCATCGCTCCTAATTTCACCGGAGTCTTTGCTCTTATCCCTTTCAGCTGCTTTAGCAGGGGGAAAAAATCATTTTTTATTTTTTTTAAAGCATCGGAGTGTTGAGTGGTTTCCACTAGATGGGCGGATTTGCGCTTTGCGGATGTTTTATAATACACTCTTTGGATTCTGCAACCCGTGGATGGATTTGCAAAATCCAATCCGCGGATTGTCATCTTTTGCCGTTAGTCATGGCTGGCCAATCACCAGCTGACAACGCAGCACCATTTACCAAAGGACAGCGTCCGCACGGACATGCTGGCCCTAGGCCAACTGCCAAATATCCCTCATTCTAATCTAAAGCAGCACGAAAAACCTTTTTATTCATATGATCACTAGATCTTTGTACCAGTGGTTCCCAGGGGGTCCTGCAGCCCCTTTTCTCTCTCCTCCCTCCCCCACACTAGTTCCAGCTCCGTGTGTGTAAGGGGTACATGCTAATATTAGTTTCTTCCTCTCTCACTTTTTCAGGCCCGTCATAAAATGGATAATGAGATAAATAACCGGCCCTCTGAAGTTATAACAGATGGAAGGTAAAGTACACATTTTATTCATTGTAGTTGAACTGTTAAAAGTGGTCGGGGTAAATCTTTCATACCAAACAATCTCCAGAAACGTCCTCATTGCCTTTGGAAATGATAAAAGACCAGTGTCCAAGGGAGCCACAAATATTCTGAACACATTTTATCAAATGTTATATTTATCTTTAACATTCATATTCCTTAAGAGAACTACATATGTTTTGAAACCTTAGAACTGATTGGCTGGCAAAGGCAGCCAATCAGTGATTACAGCATCTAGTTGGTCATTTAGGACCACCCAGAAAAGATTAAGAGAACTAGAGAAATTGAGGGTGAGACAGTCTAGAATGGGAAGTCATTGAACAGCAAACTTGAACCCCTTAAGGACGAATGATGCGAATTCGCATCATACCGTTTAATTACTTTTTTTCATCGGACGATGTAAAAAAAAAAAAAGAGTAGGCTTTAAGGAGTTAAATATGGTTTCAATAAGAGTAGTGAGTGGTGCTGAGGCACTGTCCCTTAGTATCTGTTGTCATGACCTAAAATAAACGGACTGCGATTTTAAGTTTAATGGCTTACCAGTTGCGTTGACTAGGTTAAAAAACCTATATTGCTAGCTGTTTACCAAATAGCGGATGCTGATTGGCTGGCACTGGTGTTTCAAAATGGCTGAATGTTACTGTAATTTTAGGCGGACAAAATACAAACCATTTTCAAGTTACAGGTTGTGCAAAATCAAAATGCGTAAAATAAAGTCGCTGCTGATGCTACATATCGGCTCTGATCATTTTCATTTATATTCAGGTTTCAGAAAACCAAATGGAAAAACATTAGAGTGGGAGACATCATCCGAATTAACAAAAATGAATTCATTCCTGTGAGTACTGTCTTATTTAATACTTGGCTGGAAGAAAATGTTATGCTTGGTTATATTTGATATAGAATTTTAATTATATTTCTTATTATATTTTATTTGATATATACAGTATATATTTTTAATTTTATTCCGCTTACCTCAGTTTGAAACAACAAATATCATGTTAAGGCATCATTTTCAAGGCATGATGCATGTATACTACTGTACATAAAGAGCCTCCTAATTCATCTGTTTTTACTTAAAATCATACCAGAGATCTGTAAAACGGTTTGCATAGCCAGGTTATGTTTTTATACAGGCACCAAAAAAACAGCCTGTACTAGACTTTCTGTAATGAGGTGTAACATCAGTAGCTTAGGCCAGACGGGGCTGCATGGTTTCAGGATGATGACAGTACATATTGCAAGGACGTCTGCGCTCGTGTTGTCCCATGTGTCTGATAAACTGAAAATCTCTTGCAGGAGTACTCTACGATTGCATGTATAGTAAGCCCCCCTAAGGGAGCTCACAATACGTCAAAGAAATGGAGAGGGCACTGAGATTAAGTATATATGGGTATGTAATTAAAAATGGCCCACAACAGGACTACACATACAGCACTACACAAATAGAAAGCAAAAAATGCACAGCAAAAATACAGATAATACAAAAGTAAACTTCCAACTGGTTAAAAACAGGTGTGAGGAGAGACCTGGGAGATACGAAAAAACAGCAGATGGAGAAGAGGTTGCAGGTTCGGACCTGTGGACTCAGTCAGCTGTGTATGCTTCCTCTCTGACCGATCAAATACTCCGATGACCGCTCACGTAGCTGCCCCTCATGACTTCTACGCGTTTCGCACTGCGTGCTTCGTCGACGAATGCTATGCATTTTTTGCTTTCTATTTGTAATATGTAGTCCTGTTGTGGGACATTTTTAATTACGTACCCATATCTACTTAATCTCGGTGCGCTCTCCGTTTCTTTGTTTTTGTGATGCCAGTACATGTACGTACCTCTCACAGGGTGGAGAAGAATTTAACCCGCAAGGGTGGTTGGTTTACAGCTTAAACAGATTTATTACACCGGACTACTTTCCCTTAGTTTCTTTTGCATTTTTCAACAAATTTGTACAACTATGTCCCATACTAAACATTCCCCATGGTCCATGGGTGCACCCCCTTGGCATTTGTGCTTAGGTATTACCAGGCCTGGTTTTAGGATAAGGGAAACGTTGGTGCCGGCCCATTTAAGTGATGAGGTAGAATGTAAACTGTACTGTTCATTTGAGTGGCCTCAGTGGTGGTTGTCCAGTGCAAGAGGAGAAAAGACGGACTGCTGCACGGTGCCCGGCTGGTACAACTGGGACTGCTGCACGGTGCCCGGCTGGTACAGCTGGGACTGCTGCATGGTTCCCGGCTGGTACAACTGGGACTGCTGCACGGTGCCCGGCTGGTACAACTGGGACTGCTGCACGGTGCCCAACTGGGACTGCTGCACGGTGCCCGGCTGGTACAATTGGGAATGCTGCACAGTGCCCGGCTGGTACAGCTGGGACTGCTGCACGGTGCCCAACTGGGACTGCTGCACGGTGCCCGGCTGGTACAACTGGGACTGCTGCACGGTGCCCAACTGGGACTGCTGCACGGTGCCCGGCTGGTACAACTGGGACTGCTGCACGGTGCCCAACTGGGACTGCTGCACGGTGCCCGGCTGGTACAACTGGGACTGCTGCACGGTGCCCAACTGGGACTGCTGCACGGTGCCCGGCTGGTACAACTGGGACTGCTGCACGGTGCCCAACTGGGACTGCTGCACGGTGCCCGGCTGGTACAATTGGGAATGCTGCACAGTGCCCGGCTGGTACAATTGGGAATGCTGCACAGTGCCCGGCTGGTACAATTGGGACTGCTGCACGGTGCCCAACTGGGACTGCTGCACGGTGCCCGGCTGGTACAATTGGGAATGCTGCACGGTGCCCGGCTGGTACAACTGGGACTGCTGCACGTGCCCAACTGGGACTGCTGCACGGTGCCCGGCTGGTACAACTGGGAATGCTGCACAGTGCCCGGCTGGTACAGCTGGGACTGCTGCACGGTGCCCAACTGGGACTGCTGCACGGTGCCCGGCTGGTACAACTGGGACTGCTGCACGGTGCCCAACTGGGACTGCTGCACGGTGCCCGGCTGGTACAACTGGGACTGCTGCACGGTGCCCAACTGGGACTGCTGCACGGTGCCCGGCTGGTACAATTGGGAATGCTGCACAGTGCCCGGCTGGTACAATTGGGACTGCTGCACGGTGCCCAACTGGGACTGCTGCACGGTGCCCGGCTGGTACAATTGGGAATGCTGCACGGTGCCCGGCTGGTACAACTGGGACTGCTGCACGTGCCCAACTGGGACTGCTGCACGGTGCCCGGCTGGTACAACTGGGACTGCTGCACGGTGCCCAACTGGGACTGCTGCACGGTGCCCGGTTGGTACAACTGGGACTGCTGCACGGTGCCCAACTGGGACTGCTGCACGGTGCCCGGCTGGTACAATTGGGAATGCTGCACAGTGCCCGGCTGGTACAATTGGGAATGCTGCACGGTGCCCGGCTGGTACAATTGGGAATGCTGCACAGTGCCCGGCTGGTACAGCTGGGGCTGCTGCACGGTGCCCGGCTGGTACAGCTGGGACTGCTGCACGGTGCCCGGCTGGTACAGCTGGGACTGCTGCACGGTGCCCGGCTGGTACAGCTGGGGCTGCTGCACGGTGCCCGGCTGGTACAGCTGGGACTGCTGCACGGTGCCCGGCTGGTACAGCTGGGACTGCTGCACGGTGCCCGGCTGGTACAGCTGGGGCTGCTGCACGGTGCCCGGCTGGTACAGCTGGGGCTGCTGCACGGTGCCCGGCTGGTACAGCTGGGGCTGCTGCACGATGCCCGGCTGGTACAGCTGGGGCTGCTGCACGGTGCCCGGCTGGTACAGCTGGGGCTGCTGCACGGTGCCCGGCTGGTACAGCTGGGGCTGCTGCACGGTGCCCGGCTGGTACAGCTGGGGCTGCTGCACGATGCCCGGCTGGTACAGCTGGGGCAGCTGCACGGTACCCGGCTGGTACAGCTGGGGCTGCTGCACGGTGCCCGGCTAGTGCAACTGTTGAAACTTCTAACCGCCTGCCTCCACAAAACCTACTCTTTACAAGATACTTCACACACTGCTCTTGTTTTACTGCTGTTCTAAACTCTTTCATATTGCATCAGACTATCCCTCAACACTGACGCACTTTAACCTCTCTGCCTCACTTGGCTCTCTCCCAATATGGCTGCACTTGCACACTTTCTATTCTTTTTCCTCTAATCTATCCCTTCCTCCTGGTTAATTACAAAAGCAATAAACCAAAAAAGAAAAGAACTCAGTAGATAATAGCACTCCATTATCGCTAGTGTAGTGTCAATGTTAAAATATCTTTATTTAACTAAACTATTAAAATAAATGGTGCATAGAAGGGTATATAAAAATACATCATGACACAGTGTGTCTAATGACTGGCGTAATACCTGAAATAGCGAGTCGCTACCACTGGAATAGACCATTATTGTCGGTCTCAGAATGGAAGTGTCAGCTGCAGTAGTAGGATAGATAACTACTTGAGTTCCCCCCTGGCCAGGGAGAGGAATGAGATGGTATAAGGCTGGGAATGGTGAATCTAATCTGATTGTGAGATTGGGCTACTGCTCTGTATCAGAGTATCCAAGCTTAGTAGCAGACTGCTGCAGCTAGTTGTTTGAACCAAATTCCAAACCTCTATAATAGGGGGTGAGTGGCAGCATATTGCTGAGCTGACAGAGGTACTACCTTTGTGGGAGCTGCCTATCTGTTGTAGCAGTGCTGCTAGTATATAGCTGTTCCCTCCGTAAATGCTGGAGGGGAGAGCTGAATAAGCTATGGAGCTATATCGATGGCGTTACGAGCCATTCACCCCAAAATCGCAGCCTTAGTTCAAGTAAGTATGTTCCATGAGCCCAGAGGCTTGAGAAAGCGGAAGCACGCGAAACGATCGTCGACGGGGCTCTTTTAATTTTGAAGTGTCAGGCATATTCATCATGGTACATACTTGAACTAAAGCTGCGATTTTGAGGTGAATGGCTCGTAACGCCATCGATACAGCTCCATAGCTTATCTAGCTCTCCCCTCCAGCATTCACGGAGGGAACAGCTATATACTAGCAGCACTGCTACAACAGATAGAGGTACTACCTTCGTGGGAGCTGCCTGTCAGCTCAGCAATATGTTGCCAATCACACCCCTATTATAGAGGTTTGGAACTTGGTTCAACAAACTAGCTACAGCTACTAAGCTTGGATACTCTGATACAGAGCAGTAGCCCAATCTCACAATCAGAGTAGATTCACCATTCCCAGCCTTATACCATCTCATTCCTCTCCCTGGCCAGGGGGGAACTCAAGTAGTTATCTATCCTACTACTGCAGCTGACACTTCCATTTTGAGACTGACAATAGGGGTCTATTCAGTGGTAGCGACTCGCTATTTCAGGTATTACGCCAGTCATTAGACACACTGTGTCATGATGTATTTTTATATACCCTTCTATGCACCATTTATTTTAATAGTTTAGTTAAATAAAGATATTTTAAGATTGACACTACACTAGCGATAATTGAGTGCTATTATCTACTGAGTTCTTTTCTCTTTTGGTGTATTGTTATTACAATTCTCAGTCCAGCACCTTATCTACATCACTTATTAAACTTCAGCTGAGCAGAGGTGTACTTACCTTCCCTTCCCCCTTCCCCTCTCCTTCCCACGGTATATATATCATTACAAAAGCAATCTCTTCAGTGCGCTAAATTCTGACAAGTATTGCTCTAAACACAACTATACGCTGCTCTTGTTTGAGCTTTATCCTACACATCGCAGACAAGATGCAATCAATACAAGATACTTACAAATTTGTGCGTATTATGAAGGAGAGGGTTCTGTATTAAATGAGAAGTCTATCTCCTGCAACCCTCCTTTTTTTTTAATTTCCTTTTTTAACGTGTGGTAAACAGGGGGTCATCTTATTTGAAAATACTCTAAGCTTTGGGGACCCCCTGCTGCCTACCCATGTAAAAAAATAAATTTAAAAAAGAGGCGAGGGACTGGGATGTAAAATAATGACCTAAAGGGAACTGCCCCTTTTTAAGAAAGAGATAAGATAATAAGATCACTACACTTTAAATGATGATATTGCTGGACTGCTGTTGCTTTCAAATTTGCCAGCCCCCCCCTCTGTATTCTTGCCGGATAAGTGTATCAATACTAGAGGATGCTCGCTGCCAAACATGGATTGTATCATAGAAATGTCAAGATGTTTGCTTTACAATGCTTGTTTGGAAGCTGGAACACCAGAAGAGGCTTTGACAGTATAGTTTATTTAAAGCCGTAGTATGTTCACCGCAAAACACGCAAGTGTTTTAAAGCACACGTTGTTTTGTATTCACACTCTATCAATCAGGGGGACACGGGACCCAGCAGTAACCAAGTTGACTCTTTAGCCTAAACTTAGAATATAGTTATCCAGGACTGCAATAACTATCTTTTGAATGGAGTGCTGTGCATACAAAATCGGCAGCATCCATACATTTCTATAATGTAAACATGTAGAAACCCGAGGGGACAGCAGCAACAACCCCCCCCCCCCAAACCCCATAGTTCCAGCCCCCATGTACCTCCATGTACCAGCCTCCGTGCAAAAGCTTATGTTCATTATAGACCTTTTACGCATATCTAGCAGTTTACAGTATTGTACGCCTCTCATAATACAGTATCCAAATTAATAATGATAGTATCTGCACTGCAACAAGATCAGAAAATATATATAGATTTTTTTTATTTGGGGGCGTTTTAATGTGTACACGTGTTACTTAGTAGCAGTCTTAGCCAGTGTTGGGATACCTCTACTGCAGTGGTGGTCCTGACATTTTTTAGGACTTTGTATGTAGTAGAGCACGGGTGTCCCACTCCAGTCCTCATGGGTCGCCAACAGGTCAGGTTTTAAGGACATCCCCGCTTCAGCACAGGTGGCTCAATGTGGCATTCTCGTAAATATGGCAAATGATCAAGGAAACGCACTGTATGCTGCACTCGCATGACCAGTAAGAGTAGAACAATTGTGATAATGAATAATTAACTTTGATTGGGTATTTATATAAAATAATGTCAGAATAACAAGATCAAAAAAATAGCGAAATTACACAAATATATGTACAAAATAGTGACATGGATTAAAAGTGTGATAATATCAAGTGCAGCGTATCAGATACCAGTGTCCAAGTATAGGCTCACCAGCACTTAGGATGTTAAATATATACAGAGCAGTCCTGTACAAGTGGAGAGAAGACGGTTATTCCAGAAGTTACCTTGTAGTTAGAACTGGCTGTAGGGGTGAAGAAATATTTGCAGGTTTCCAGGGAAAATCTATAGATATTAACATCACCACTGTACTTACTCCCGTAATTCCAGCCCTCGTGTGTCTCTGTTCTGAATGGATATGCTAGGAGGTTGCTTTACTATATTGATACTTCTCACCTTGCACAGACTTGCCTGCAGGACGTTGCCACTACTTGGGAAGGTTGCTTGCCCCTTCTACAGTACTTGTTGCATGGAAATTTGTGTGGACAAACCAAAACCATAGAAAAAAAAACACAGCCTTCTTAAAGCGTATACAAAGGTTGTTCTTCAATGCAATCACTTAATTGGTTGCATTCTCTTACGTTTTCTTGTAGGCAGATGTACTGCTGCTGTCCAGCTCAGAACCGAACAGCCTGTGCTACGTCGAAACAGCTGAACTTGATGGGTATGTTTTCTCTTATTTTCACAACGTTGGTACAATATGTAATCCTAATAAATTCAGCATGTCTATTTTCTACCGGCCACCATGTGACAGCTCTTAACGTCAAAAGAAATGCAAGACTGGTAAGCATCAATAGACAGAAACCACCTTTGCCATGGCTAAGTATGCATATAAAGTAGTGTGGTGCAGCTTAACAAATTTAGAGAATGCACTAATATGAACTGGTTTGAGAAAACCAAACATTCCCTTCAGACCAGGATGAATCGCCAGATTCAGACACCAATACATGAACTCTTTTGAGGCAGAACTTTTCGCAATCCAGAGGCATGTTGTCTAACTTCTGCATTTGTTCTGAAAGGAAGAATATGGTCTTAAATCAAGACACTGGATTCATGAAACAATATGGCAACATTTAATTAGGTCCCTGCTCCATATTTTAGTGTGTGAGAATGACAGTCCGACACCTCTTCACACCTCTGCTATTCACCCACCTTTGACACCTACACATGGCTCCTGCTAATTTATAATAATCCTTTCTACAGTCCACTTCAAGCCTCCATACAAAGTTCATGTTCACCCCTACTCATCACTTTAGGACTTACCTTCTTATTTTTTACCCACAGTGCACTTAAAGAAGAAACTATTGTGGTTTCATAAGCCGTGTACACTTTGGCTAAGTGTCCAGTGGCCGCTACGACGTGCGCGCAGCACACAAGTCACAGCCTTCTATGGAGCAGACCCCAGTCGTCGTGCGTGCGCGCACAAGCCGCGATGCGCGAACGCCTTGGCCAAAAGACATTGGCCACGTCACAGCGGCGGTTCAGCCAATGAGAGTGAACCAGCCGCATGACGTCATGGCCACGCCCCCATGTCGGATCGCCTGTTGGCCTCTGAAAGGTCTGCGGCTGAAACAGGTGCACGCGCCGCCAGACGCTCTGACACGTGTGCACTCGTGACCACTGGGGCCGGAGCCTTATGCTCCGTTAAAATGCATCACCCTTTACAATTCAAGCTTTCTGCTGCAAGAGAGGGTGTGTTTGTCACAGCAGTAACTCTTTCCATAGAACCTTTGGAAGGTGTCAGAACCAGATTCTAATTTCTTATCTTTTTTTATTACTTTTGTATTTAGGTCCATCACAGATTTTTGGTATTTTTAAGGCAAAGGTCTAATGTCTTGTGTCAAATCATCTATAAATATGCACAGAGGTGTCACTAGGCTATAGGCAAACTAAGAAATAGGTTTTAGAGGGCTCATCAATTCTCCGATATAGTAGTCAGACTTACACCAGGGAGGTAAAAGTGCCATAAAACCATTCCTGCGGAGAACACAAATAAATCTAGCAGTACCACTGAATATTCAGGGACATTTGATACTTAAAGGGATAAACAAGAGACCATTGGTAGGATTGTTGACATTCATGTAGCGCTCCCTCCCTACTGTTCTTCGAAAGTAACCTAAATCTACTTGTGTAATGTCCAAAAAATAGCATGTGCATTATTCATTTAAGAATTATTGGTCCAATAAAGGAATCACAACTTGTAAACACCCAGAATTATGTGGCCTTAAGATAAACTTTGCTAACATGTATTAATGATTGACTACTTCCCTGCTGCTTTTTATGAATTTCAGTCTTACAGCTTGTCAACTTTTTTTTTTGTTTTTTTTTTTACACTCGGAGAAACAGAGAAATTATTATTTACTTTGCTCTTAGGATGCAAATGTCAGAGTTTTATTGTTAGGAATCAGACAAAAAGGACAATCTATAGTGAGCACGTGCAGCTGCTGTGTAACCACTGCCATTGTTTCATATGGAAAATGTGATCTGTTGTATTGTGAAATGGGCCGTGACTTGGCAGGCGCTACTACAGTGCAGAGCGTCCGGATAATAGAACGGTTCTGTCCGAAGGTAATCCATGAACAATGTTATAGTGGTGCCATTTTATTGGCTTATTCCTTATAGACGCTAACTTTCAGGACCGCTCACTCGGGTCTTTTCATTACTAGTCAACTCGAGGTTAAGCAGCATTTCCCCCCCCCCCCCCTTTTTGGGGTGTCCGGGAGCTGGACCGCACTTTTTTGTAGCTTAAGGACCCACTGGTTTGCGAGATCTTTATCTTTTTATATGCTGGTAAAGTGAAGGTAAAATCAAGCCCTGTGATTGCTGCTTTAATATTGATCTATTAGCAGCATGACATATCTCATTCCTATCAGATAGAAGGTAACAACCCTCTCTTGCATTAGTGACCGCATCTAGATGTATTTTTAATATACATCACTTAACGCAGGTCTGCTCAACTCCTGTCCTACAGCCCGCCCCCCCCCACCCCCCAACAGGTCAGGTTTTCAGGATATCCCAGCTTCAGCACAGGTGGCTCATTTGCTGACTGAGTGGGCCACCTGTGCTGATGCAGGGATTGAGTGAGCCACCTGTGCTGAATCAGGGATATCCTAAAAACCTGACCTGTTGGGGGCGGCGGGGTGGGGGGCTTGTCGACTGGAGTTGAGAACCCCTGACTTAACCAACAAGTGTACCATTTTGTTTTCTCTGGAGAAAATAAATCTAAAAAAAACCATTAGAAACCTTATTAAGCTTTGCAAAATAGGGCACTTTTTCTAACACACTTATTTTCACTGCCAACGTTCTTCACTCCATTCTCTCACACAAGGGATTACTGCCTGTACCACTATATTAGCACGGTCATTTGTGTAACCGCCAAATTGAAGTGCGTGCAAGATGAGGCGGCTCTGTTTACAGTGGGTTTTTTTTTCTTCCATGTACAAAACCTAGACGGTGCTAATATCCTCTTATTAGTGGTCCTTGGTGCATGTGTGGTTTATGCAGTATACTTTCACATATTGTGGCATTTAATCTTTCTACACTTTTCAGAGAAACGAACATGAAATTCAGAATGTCACTTGAAGTAACAGACCAGCTTCTCCAAGAAGAAGCGGCACTGGCACAGTTTGACGGTGAGTAATTGAAAGGGATCAAACTGTACTTGTTCTATCCCAAGATCACTGTGGCAAATGAGTAGGGGCAGGCAGCTTAACTCAATCCCATATACCACGCAAGGGAATCTATTTATTTGTGTTTATTTTGACAACAACAAGAAATAAAAAGGGTAAAAGATACTGCGGGGAAATACTTGGGCATGGGAGCAATGGAAGGGAAAGGGAGCTAGGATGGCAAGTGGGATACTGCTAGGTAAAGGGGCCAGCTTAGGCTGCGGCCCCGCTGCCTGTGCTGCACATGCGCCTGCGAGGCAGGGCGTGCACGTGCAGCTGAATTCCCTGGTCTGCAGAGAGCTACGGGGGGCGTGACTGGGGAGTGATGGGGCGCGGCCATGACGTCACCCGGCAGGTTCGCCCTCACAGGCTGAACCGCCGAGGGGCGCGGCCTAGCACTCCGTCGCTAGTTCCCATCTCAATTTTCATGTGTGCCACAAACTCGGCGTGCAGCGCAGCGGCCCCCTCCTCACACCGGGCCCGGCCCCATTGGGGGGCGGCTATTGTCCCGGGCGCTGCAGTAGCCAGCGGAGACCTGGCCTTAGTATTAGGGATAGGTAAATTACAATAGCTTTATCAGGAGTTGAGTGAGGTGACTGCTTCAAGATGGCTGCTGGCCTAGACAAGCAGGAAATAAGACGAGGACTGTGCCAACTAGCAGGGGGAGGAGGGGCAGCCCAGCTCACTATGGAGTACAGGGGAGTTGCCAAGGCAAGGAACGAGAAGCCAAAGAGGGAAGTTACAAATTAACATTACACTGAGGAGTAATGGCTGTCTCAGAACTGGGAAAATAAACAATCTGGTTCCAGGACAGTACTACTGGCGGTGCAATGGTTAAGGGACTCAGACTTGGCTGCTGATCCTTTGTTTAATCAACATCCAGCACCAGGAAGTCGTTTGAAATAATTTCAGTGCATTTGTAAACATGGTGATGTGAGACTTGGGAAGGGTTAGATTTCCTCTGGCTACTCCCTTTTGTGTTGTCACGTTGCGCAGGCAAAACCACAATATCTCCCCCTCCCTTACCTTTATTTACTCTGACAGGGTGTGATAAATGTAGCTCTCGTCCTCCTTCAGAGGCTTCCCCTCCCACCTATAAGAAAAATAATGTATCCTACTCCATTATTAAAGAAAAAACCTGGCCAAATCTTTGCTTTATGTATGGTTAGTTTTGTTCAAGAAAAGATTGTTATATTTCACTTTATAAGGATACTGGGGTTCATATATCAAAGCAAAAGTGGTGAAATTCTTGGGTGAGCTTTACGTTGATCAGTTTGTTTATACGGTAGCTAATAAATCAGCATTTTATTTAACATTGCCCTTTAACTGAAACCTTGTAGTACATGCTATAAAATGAATATAATTTTACCGCTTCACTCTTCTATTTGTTTTTTTTTATATGTAACCCTGTTTCCCCCCCTCCCCCCCCAATCTCTACGGGAGTGTGAGGGATGCATGGTTACAGGTGTAGTGGTGCGTACCTGTGAGGAACAGGAGGGCCTGAGCTTCCTGCGATGTTGTGGGAGAGCCAGGACCGGCTTCTGGGGTGGTAGCCTCCATATTATCTCAGTGGTGCAGCGCCTCCATCTTCTATACTCCCAGGGTAATGGGATAGGACCGGTATAGAAGAACCCCTCGGGTCCCAGGGTTATACTCTCCAAATCACACACAGTCTTTACGGGTGCAGAACAGTCTTTTTATTTGACAGGGCAACGATATCCCAATGATAAGGCTTCCAGCAGCCACAAAACAATCGCCAGAGCCAAGTACAACCTGCTCAACTCCCCACGACCTCCTCCTCTCCTTCCCTCCAAGTCACTCGGCCGACAGGATGGTCTGAGCTAGGGCGGCAATACCCCGTGGCCCACCCCCGAGGTTATTCTCGGGGTGGGTCTGGATTTCGATTCCCATCACCCCTGGCAGTGGGGTGAGGGCATTGGTCCACCAGTCTATGGTTCTATCAGCTTTACTTACAGACGCTGATCGGTTTGGTTCCTCTCGCTCTCAACCAGCATGCTGCGCCGGGGAGCCCGTAGCCTCCTGATACTCCTCAGACCGTTCCGCAGGATTCGTGGCTTACGGCCTAATACTCAGCAGCTCTAGACTCTTGGTCTCTCTGCTCGCTCGAACTCTTCCTTAGCGGACCCTCAATAAGAACGAACATGGCACACAGCAATCGTGAAGACAACTCCTCACTCACCGGAGTGGGCTGCTAAATATAGAGCTAGCCCCTCCCCTCCTGGTGTCAGCAGAACCTCCCCTCTTGCTCACGCCTGCAGCAGAGTCCAGGCCGGCATCTACCATTCAGGTTAGGGCTATGACGGGGGAAAACCCATAATGATTACTGGCGCCTGATCTTAACAGGACTTACCACAGTAGAAGGAAGATAGGTATAGCCTGTGCTGTTTACAGGGGGCTACATATAGTTAAAATAGATTATCTTTACGGATTTCCTATCTTCCTTTCTGCTCCTGCAGCTTTAACAGTGTGTATATCTTTTTGGTAATAAAGGTCCACATTGATGTACCCTTTTACACTTTATTACATCACACGAGTCCGGCACAGTGACGCTGCTTTTTAATAGCATTGTCCACGCCTGCATTGCCAGTAAACCCTTTGCATGTAGCGATCATGTGAGGTCTCCTTTTCTGTTCCAGAGCAGGCCAGATCGTGTTCCGTGCTACTCATCGCAATCTCCCTTATAGATTGAGCCAATAGAACTGGGGTGGCCAATTCCCCGTCCTCTAGGGTCACCAACAGGCCAGGTATAAGGGATTTTCCTGCTTCAGC
Source organism: Ascaphus truei (assembly GCF_040206685.1). Lineage (NCBI taxonomy): Eukaryota > Metazoa > Chordata > Amphibia > Anura > Ascaphidae > Ascaphus > Ascaphus truei. The sequence goes on along the minus strand of NC_134483.1, from coordinate 43,420,776 downwards.
ACAGGTGGCTGTCATTCCGAAGACCTGGCGTTGGCCAGCCCTGCAATAGAACATGAGGTCGCTAGTGCATCATGGCGGGCCCCTTGTGTACCGGATAATGTAGTCATTACGTCAAAAGGTCAAAGTAGCGGAGTTATGCAGGAACAACAAATTGCTTCCGCTCATAGAAAAATCGCTAATGGCTGGAACTACCTTAGCACCCTTAGGTGGGATAGTATCAGGGGTAAGGGTAGCACTGGCTGTTTTGCCCAATTGGTTTATCTTCCTTTTTACAGTTATTTTATTTTTAGAAAATACCTTTTTATACCATTAATATTGCAGAACCTTCTCTTTAAATTATAATCTGGTTTAGATTTTTTTTTAAATTATTTTTAAATCCAGATCAGTACCATTATTTTTAAGACTAACTGATTCTTTTCTTAAGGAAGCCTTGTTGCATTGATTATTTGTTTGAAAACGTTTTTGGGCGTGGGCGAATAATTTCCCATTTGAAGATTCTCCCTTGTGAGAGAGCTAATAAACTGTGAGAATGAGGCGAGCAGGGGATGGATTCTGGGAGAGGAATCATCGATATTGGACCCAATGCTTAAAACTAAAATAGTTTCTAATCGGTTGTTGAAATGTGGTTGTGCTACCAAGAGATACTGCCCTTTTTTTTATTAATTTTTTATTTTTTACACAAGTACTACTGCTTTCTGAGGTTTGTTTTTTAATGGAAATGTATTTTAATACCGGTAGTATCTATCATTTTTTTTATTTTTTTTCAAAACCATCCTGCCTCCATGTTTATTGTGATAATGCTGTAATCAGACACTGCACCAGCATCACTGTTCTGGCACTTTAGGCTCTTGTAACAGAGGTAAGGCCAGGCAGGTTATCTCTCACTCCTTTTAGGCCGAGTCCATAGAAGGACATGCCGTGCTGAGGCGTGCGGACGCTCCGCGCTGAGCCCCTGCATCCTCAATGAGGATGCCTTGAGAGGGGGCTCACGCAAGCGTCCGCAGGCGTGCTGACGAGATGGAGGTTTCAGCCGAGCGCCAAGCTGTTTTTCAGCGCGCTGTCGGCTGAAAACCTCCAATCCCAGCACAGCAGTGTCGACGTCACGGCGCCGTGACGTCGACGTCAGTGCGTCGCGGGCGATTGGCCCAGCGACGTCACTGCCCCGCCTCCAACCACCTCCCCCGGCTCCGATCGCGCCCGCTGGCTCGCCTGTATGGGCATGAAATCGCCCAGATTTCAGCAGGCGAGCCTCAGCGTCAGCGCGGTTCGGATCGCCTCACCCCTCTATGGCCCGGGCCTTAGATGCACCCCGAGTCCTTCTTTCCTTTCTGCTCTTTTATTGCAAAACAAACAATAACACGAGGGGTACTGTGGGGGAGAGGTAAATTAAGAATGCCTTGTATGGGAGAGGCAGTAAGAGATTTGTATTCACAGACTGCTGGATCCAAAAGGAAGCATGCTAGTCTGTACAAACAGGATATAGTACTCTTTCATGCTTATTTACTCAAAATGTCCTACTTTTTTTCCCCACCTATATAACTTTGGTACCTAGATTTAAGTTATATTCTATTTACTAACTATACAACCAGGGTTTCTGGGAGAACCCAACAGGGGTCTGTGTTGTTGTTGCTAGGCAACAGATAAACCAGGGAGGGAAGAATACATTTGTTGCAATGAAACAGTAAAGGGAATCACATAACAGGGAGAAATGCACAACTAGTTTTAGTGCAAGTATGCTGGCATCCAGAGAGTGGAGAAAAAAACATAATCCTGTTCCAACCACAATTTCTAAATCGGTACATTTTTAGAGGTTATTGTTGGGAATATCAGAGGGTAATCTTTGCAATTGGCCATTCTTTCATATATTTTGTTTAGCTCATTTGGGACATTTCAACCTACTTGCTGCAATTATTGCATTTCTGATCTCCTGAAAAGAATACGAACATGTAAGGAAAAAGAAACTCTATCAGGGTCGCCCTCCGGGACCTCGCAGCCAATCGGATTGCAGTGTGCCAAGGAAGTGAGTCTGAGTGGCTGCTAGGCCCCAGGGAGTTGTGGGGGGAGGGGGGAGAGCCTAGTTTTCCTGGACCATCGTCATATACACAGAACTTCAGGTGTTGTACTTGTATCCTTTTTATTATACAGATTAAAACGTTTTTTTAATTGAATTTCTTTTAAAACGAGTCTCGTACGTATTTTAATGCTCAGGTCACTTCCTTTTTACCTTCAGGGTTGGTTGAATGTGAAGAACCTAACAATCGTTTGGACAAGTTTGTGGGCACCTTATTCTGGAAAGGAATGAGTTACGGGCTCGATGCAGATAAAATTTTGCTGCGTGGCTGTACCATCCGCAATACGCTTTACTGTCACGGGCTCGTTATTTTTGCAGGTAAATTCTTTTGTAGTCACTTATTTTTACTGTAGGGTGACCAGATGTCCCGGTTTAGTCAGGTTTTTAGGGCTCTGCCCTTACTTTTTCGGGTGCTGTCCCGGTTTTTGGATGCCCCTGGTGAGCGCCGACTGCGTATGTGTGAAGAGCACTTGCCGGCTGCTCGTGTAAAATCGGTCACGCTATTCTATATGGTCACCCTATTCTATATGGTCACCCTATTCTACTGAGTGCTCAAAGGTTTTCCATGGACAAAAATGAAGCACATGGTGAGCAAGCGGTTACACATTCATTACCCAACAGATTAGGTAAGTGACCATAGGCTGATGTAGGTGTTTAGGCTGACACCTTTATACTTTGTTTTTGTTTAACCTGCACCAATATTAGATGTAAAATCTCTGGAGCATGTACTTCCCTCGCTATTGCCTGCTTTAATTTTTTTGTTTGTTTTTTAGGGGCGGATACTAAAATTATGAGGAACAGTGGAAAAACCAGATTGAAAAGAACAAAAATTGACTATCTAATGAACTACATGGTGTACACGGTAAAGCACGATTTTTCAGATTCTTAATCCACAAAAACTATGCTATACACAGAATCTCTTATAGTCTCTATCAACATGAATTTGTGGGACAGACAGACCACAACGTTTCGGGGAATATTCTTCCCTTCCTCTGAAACGTTGTTGCGTCTGTCCCATTGTCTGTTTGTATGGCTGTTATATAAATTCTTGTTTATAAAGAATATCAGAGACGTCTGAATCAGTGATCTAGACTAGTACAGAGAAGATGTTTTGCCTTTCTATGTGGATACAGAGAAGGGAGTCCTGCTCCCTCTTCTGACCAAGCACTGTATAACCAAGGGTTTCAAGGAATAAAAAGGGTGAGTGCAGTTGCACAAGAATTGCTTTTGGAAAGAAGGAAAACAACAAAAAATAATAATATATATTCTCTTGTAGTTATTCTTAAAGGTTGAGGAAGCAATTAACCTTCTCAAAATATTTATTTTACCAGATATTTGTTCTTCTGATCCTTGCTTCTGCTGGACTTTCCATCGGACAAACATTTTGGGAAGAGCAATTCGGCAAAGCTAATGTATCTTGGTATCTATATGATGGAAACAATTACACACCTTCCTATCGAGGCTTTATTGCATTTTGGGGCTATATAATTGTTCTCAATACAATGGTGCCAATTTCTCTCTACGTAAGGTAAGATGCTGACTCATGGGTATGTCAAAGTCTGGCGCTTGTAGTAATTTAATTCAATTGGGATGGGAAAAAGGAGTCATGATTTTCTTGCCGTGTACAATGCAATGTGGCGTGAGCACAGGGACCGGGGCACAGCCAAAAAACTTTGCGCACCCCTGGGCTAATACAACACCACTCTGCATACGATGAAGTTACAAAGAATATGGGCCGCTTGGGTAAAGTCGCACAAATTAATTTCAATCGCTTACAGATGCAGTGTTTTTTATGTTAATTTTGGGCGCAAAGAAACTGCGCCTGAACGCAGTTCACCCGATCGTGATTTCCCCACGCCCCAAAGTATTAATGCAGCGTGGGTCCCTGTTTCTGAGTGGGACTCCTGCTGCGTTAATCCAACTGGGCTGTTTCTGTCTGGTAGAGCTGCACAGAGATGAGCGGTCCCTCTGTCTCCCTGTACAACTTGGTATATTTTTGCGCCGGGGATCTGCTTTGTTGTGTATCAGTTGTTTGGAAAAACTTGTATATCATTTCCCTTTGGCTGCCATTCCTGTTAAGAGTTTTACACCACTCCAGGGAATCCTCACTGTATTGATATTTTCACTTTCAGTGGTTAATATTATTCATTGTTGCACATTCATTGCAATTACTAGTGCTGTAGGCACATTTAGCTCACAGGTTTTGTAGGTTGAAGCGCTTTTTTGTATGCTATTTAGGTAATAGTGTTGTCCCCGCACAACTCGTTTTAAAATGTAAAATTACATTTTTCTTTGTAGTACTGTTCTTACAGTAGGATTGAAGCAGGGGATCTCCGGATTGCGGCCAAGCGCATTACTGCCAAGCGCATGGCGACTTTTCCATTAGGGTAGAGGGAGTGGGTGAAGGGGTAGTTACCCGGCGGTTAGCCACTAAGGCAATAAAGTTCTGCTTTTATTTTTATTACATACAGAAGGATTTAAGCAGGGGGTCTCCAGAGCTGAACCGCTTGACTTTCAGGTCTTGGGACCCCCTGCTTCCCTAGATACATCCCCCAGTTTGGGGTACCAATATCTCCTGCAAGTTTAAATGACTCGTGCCACGTGACCGGGACATTTACACTTGCATGAGATACCGCCACCCGATATCGAGGTCTGTACCTTGGGAAGCAGGGTGTCCCAGACCTGAAATTCATGCGGTTCAGCTCTGGAGACCCCCTGCTTCAATCCTACTCTATGTAATAAAAATAAAAGAAGAACTTTTATTATCTAAGTGTCAAACCACCGGGCAACTACCCCTTCACCCACCACCTCTACCCTTACGGAAAATTCACCCTGTGCTGGGACGCGGTCACAGCCGCACTTGGGCCGCGGTCCATCTGCTCCAAGTGACTGGGAGGGTGAAGATCAATTGTGCTAGATCTGTAGATCCAATGTTCCATAAAGTAATGGTATTACCTGTTTGTTTTCTCCGTCGTTTTAAACACATTTTTGTTGTGTACGTTTAGTGTTGAGGTGATTCGTTTGGGTCAAAGTTACTTTATAAACTGGGATCTGCAGATGTATTACGCTCCGAAGGATACGCCAGCCAAGGCCAGGACGACCACATTGAACGAACAGCTAGGTCAAATCCAGTACATCTTCTCCGATAAGACCGGAACACTGACGCAGAATATAATGACATTCAAGAAGTGTACTATAAATGGACAGACGTATGGTAAGGCGTGCTTCTAACATGTGACTATCGCAGTATGGAGACTAATATCCATGTAAAATAATAGGTGCTATTCGACTTTATCAGAACCCTACAAATGTAACACTGGGTATTAAGTTTAACCAAACCAAAAAGAGGATCATTAGGAAAGGAAGGTTAGAAAAAGGACAGGGAAAAAGAAAATGTATGCACATAAAAAGTTCTGTATTCCAGACACAGTTAAAATTGTTATTTTTCCATATGCCATATTTAGTGAGCGATGCCATGTCTTATGGCATCCTACAGCCCATTCATTTACTTAATATCAAAAATTATTCTTAATATCGGAATGGGACAACTCGCCCCCGAGGGCAGCTCGCCGCTGGCCATCTCCCCGCTATGGTAAATTGAGGGGTTAACTTTAGGGGTTTTAGGGTTGGGTTAGGGCTAAGGTTTTTAGGGTGAACATTAGTGGTATCGTTAAGGTTTAGCTTTTTAGAGTAAGGGGTTAAGGTTTTTAGGATGAAGATTAGCATTAGGGGTTGGGGTATGGGTTTTAGGGTAAGGGGATAACACGTTGGGGTAAGAACTTAATGTTGGAGGCCTTTGGGGTAAGGGGTAAGCTTAGGGGTTACCTTCGTGATGAGGCGGCTGATCGGCGATGGCGAGTTGGCTGCAGCAAGCCGTCCTAGACCGCCTTAATATGGGCTGAAGGAGTAGCTTTGTGGTAAGAATGCCGACAGAAGCAGGCGAGTCTTCTCTCCCTGTCACCTTATCTACCTGGGCCTCAGGCACCAACATTAGCTTCTAAGCCCTTTGTGTCCCAGCCTTAGGCCTGGGACCCGCTGCGCCCGGTGGCGCGGGCGGCCGCGTGAGCGCAACTCACCATTGCTGTTTATCCTCACGATCCGGTCCCAGTCCATCCTCACTGCCAACTGACTACGTACTGTGACGCGTCAGCCAGCAGGGGATACAAGAGAATTGTGTTCCCGTGCGGTGACGTGTCACATGTTACGCGAAGGGGCCAATCATAGACTGGCTCCCATCAACCAATGGCAAGCCAGCTAGTGCTAGCCAATGGGAGCAAATTTTTTCAAACACGGAAGAGGGAAAACTTGTGTTTGAAAACATTGCTTTCCAGCCATTCAGCTTGTAGGTTGCTTGCAGTTTGCTGTTAGCTTTATTTATTTAATTTATTATCTATTATAGTTAGATATTCTATTACAGTTATTTATTATTTATTTTGATTTTGCTTGTCTTGAGAGCGCCATTTTGGGTGCTCGTGTGTGGAGCTGCTGCAGTGCTGTGAACGAGCCCTGCTTTGTTTTGGTTTTGGCCCCGCCCCCGTGATGGCCGCCGCCCGACCAGTTTGGCCACGCCCCCCCCCCGCTCGCAAAAATGGTCCCTACAGACCGCAGAAAGCCCCCAGTGCCTCTCCACGCGCCGCCAGTCTGCAGTGCGGGCGCGTGGTCTGAGGCAGCGGGGCCTTAGCCTTAACGTGCCCACAGAATGCTATGTACAGCACATGCTTTGCCAGTGCTATAAAAGTAAAGACTTTCTTGTAATTATAAATTCTTTTCATATATATATATATATATATATTTACTAAAATTGTGCATTAGTGATCAGTGCCATTATGTTTCACTCAAAAGAAAGTACGTGTAGAACGGAATCCATTTTGAGACTAAAAAGTTAAATTGGAGATCGTTACAAACATGAATGCATTATTTCTTTTTAGGTAATCCAAGACATGTGGCTGGGCAGAAGTCTGGCCTAAGTGAGGTTAGTTCGGTTATATTTTGTGTTCCCTTAAGTTGCTGCATTATAAATCTGTGGTGAAAATGTAGGGGTTTGGTGCTCAAAGGGTGGAAAACTAGAGATGTCAGGGTAGTGAAAAATAACAAGAGGGGGTTCTTACACTGCTAGGGGTTTGCTTATACATGCCTTGCAATCAATCGTGCAACTAACAAATTCGGCAGCATTTCATGATACTGTAAGTGAAGCAGTAACAGAGTTTATTACTCGTGTAATATTTCCGACGTTTAGACCCACATACCAGGTGGCCTTCCTCTCCCTCAGCTCTGCAGGAGACCCCACTGTAAAATATGGGAGTAATAAACTCTGTTTTTTGTTTCACTTACCTTGGAAAGCTGCTTTGTCATTTACATAGTTACATAGTAGATAAGGTTGAAAAAAGACGTATGTCCATCAAGTTCAACCTATGCTAAATTTAGACAACAAATGCTTTATCCTATATCTATACTTATTGATCCAGAGGAAGGCAAACAAAAAAACCCATTATGGGGAAAAATGTAAAGAAACATACAGGAATTGATCCTTTTTTGTTTTGCATGAGGTTATATTAGACGGGTGATATATGCATAGCTGTTTTAAACTTACCTGCGTTGTATATGATACCATATCGTATAGAACAGCTGTACCTTATGATCACAGGCAGGTTATGAACTAGATTGTGTACTCGGCAGCCCCAATAGAGCTGCAGTGATCTATATTGTATTGTTACCAAGCCTAGCTACATTACATCTGGGGAATCCATACCGGTAACGGCATTATATGCTACAGTATATTCCATTAGGACTCAATACACTTTAGTGCAGGGGTGCTCAACTCTGGTCCTCGAAAAAACCCCAATATGCCAGCTTTTCAGGATATCCCTGTTTCAGCAAGGTGGTGCAGTCTTCGACTGAGCCACAGAATCAGCCGCCTGTGCTGAAGCAGGGATATCCTGAGAACGTGATCAGATTGGGGGGTTTTGAGGACGAGTTAAGCACCATTGAACTAGTAGATCAGGCTGTAGAAGCTTGTACCCAGTGAGGGTTACTTTCTATCTCTCCGCTTGCAAGCCTTTCTATTGTATATTAATGTTTAAGAATTTGAACTACTACACATGTGCCCAGTGCTGCCAATAGAAGGTTGAGGCAATTGCCTTTTAGCGACATTATGACCGCAATAAAGTGCGGAGTAAAATACGTTGGCCCATTAAAGTGATACAAGAGCGCTCTTACTCTGGGAATACAGCGCCTTCACTTTTTTTACATTTTAGATTCTCATTATCCCTCCCCTCTCTTCTCTCTCCTCTCCTCTCCTCTATCTCTCTCTCTTCTCTCTCTCTCTTATCTCTCTCTTATCTTCTCTCTCTTATCTTCTCTCTCTCCTCTCTCTCTCTTCTCTCTCTCTTCTCTCTCTCCTCTCTCTCCTCTCTTGCATCAAACACTTTGCACAACACAGCGAATCTGTCAAGGAGGGCTTGTTTAGAGCAGCAGTCCTACCTTCTTGTAATATATATATTTTTTTAACTTGCATGAACTCCAATGCCCTGCCCCCCATTCTAATATTGCCAAATAGGGGGGAGGGGGGGGTCCACAAGGCAAGCGTTCTTTCCCAGTGGACACAAACTTGCCTTGGCTTGCTCCCTTGGCCAATAGAACGTTACATCATTGGGAGATGATATTACGACTCTCTATTTATGTCCATGTTTGTGCCAAAAAAAACCTACAAATATCTCTGGAACCAGTGAGCCTTGGGAGAGGGGGACCCCTCGGTTCAGGTAACCTTTCATTTTAAAAAGTCATTTTTGTGGGGGATTGCTGCCCTAAGATGAGTTTCTCTGAGAAGAATGGCCTTTTGGGAATACAGGGTGTACAGTGATACTTATAGTCTTTTTCATGTTTATTTTTTTTTTACTCCTGCCTGTGTGTTCTTATTTTGCAGCAAGTAGACTTCAGCTGGAATGTTTTAGCTGATGAGAAGTTTACGTTTAATGACGATTACTTGATTGAAAATATCCGGTCTGGAAAGGATCCAGATATTCACCA